>NC_080483.1:14967500-15077500 GCF_030265055.1 Doryrhamphus excisus
TCCATATGATCAATGTTTCTTGTTCCATCTGTTCTGTCCAGCCAATGTCATCCAGGGCTTGCTGGACATTAAGTAGATTAACGGGAAAGCATCACATCCCTCATCTTTAATTCATGTTATGTTACAAGGGGAGGGCGGGGGGGGGGGGGGGGGGGCTCTTCTTCTAATGGGGTCTCTGGCACCATTTAATCAGCGTGAAGGGACACTGAAAAAACTCACCTAATGGAGCCACAGAGTCATATTGATTTTTTTTTTTCCTGCTGCACCCATTTAGTCCTTGCTCCTCCACTGACCCCACCCTTTGTCTGGTGTAATGTCCTCCATGCACGCATCATCATGCGTGTGATTTAAAATGAAGATGAATGCGTGCACAGTAAAGACAGGAAGCGGGCAACGGGAGGGACACAATGGGAAGCTTTCCAGGGAGCAATTGGAGGAGTTAAGTTCATCCGAGATTCCTTGCTTACTTAAGATGCAGGGGTGGGGTGGGGTGGGGGGGCAGTCCAAGAAGTCATAGGCCTGATTTTTAAGAAAAACCTTTCTTATTTCAATATATGTGTTTCAGATACATGATAAAGTCCTAATGTATAACGCATTCAAACAAGGGTCAGCAATCTGCGTCTCTGAAGCCACATGTGGCTATTCTGTCTATTTGCCGTGGCTCCCTTTTTTTTAACACCCAAGGGGAGTAAAAATGCACACTTTTGAAATAAGGTTAAAATATCCGACTTTCTATAATACCGTGAATGCACCCTCGTTGAGTTCTGACCCAAAAGGGAGGGGGACTAACCATCAATATATTCATTCATTCATTCATTGGGTCGCGGGGGTGCTGGAGCCTATCCCAGCTGTCTTTGGGCGAGAGGCGGGGTACACCCTGGACTGGTGGCCAGCCAATCACAGGGCACATATATAGACAAACAACCATTCACACTCACATTCATACCTATGGACAATTTGGAGTCGCTAATTAACCTAGCATGTTTTTGGAATGTGGGAGGAAACCGGAGTACCCGGAGAAAACCCACGCATGCACGGGGAGAACATGCAAACTCCACACAGAGATGGCCGAGGGTGGAATTGAACCCTGGTCTCCTAGCTGTGAGGTCTGCGCGCTAACCACTTGACCATCGTGCCGCCATGAATATACAAAAACTGAAAAAGTAGTAATTCATTTCAAAGTACACGTAAATGTGTAAGAAGTGGTTATCCATGTAGTCCAACTCCAGCTCTATACATGGAGGGGGGGGGGGGGGGGGGGGGAATGGGGGGTGCGACATCACCTCTAGTCCATTCATTTATAATGGAACCTGCACGACTGGGGCAATTATCGTGAGTCTCTGTCCTGTTAATTTTGTGCTCATGGATGTCATTTTCTCCTCTGAACTACTTTGATACCCCTAAATTCCCTCTAAATCTGACAGCCAATCAAAAACATCGATGACTCGTAATTTGCATGTCACCTCGTCTATCCCCGGCGTCGATGTGTTATGACCTTTCTTGAGGTTCTATGGTTATAATTGATAAAATTCATAGTTTATAAGATCTTGTTTGAAGCTGATTCATTTAATGGGGGGAGGAAAAATGGCTAATTTTTTAAAGGTTGTTGACCCCCCGCCTTGATGTGGAATCATCTTTGATGGCAAATGCATCCTGAAAAAAAATCAATCCAGAAAATATATATGCTAGGGGTCCCTCCAAAACCTGCCCAGTACCCCCCCCCCCCAGGAAAAAAAACATATGTGCAAACATACTCCCACCTGACACCAATGTGTCAAATTAACCTAAAACTCATATTCAATATATTCAATATATTCAATATAAACAACAACTTATACAAAAATTTTATTTTAGATTTAATTAGTACTACAAGATGGTTCTCAGTACTAGTGTACAGTACCAGTCACGTACATATGTAAGTAACTTATGTATGGCAATGTATGCTTATGTCAGTGTCTACTGTATGTACAGTACCAGTCACGTACATATGTAAGTAACTTATGTATGGAAATGTATGCTTATGTCAGTGTCTACTGTATGTACAGTACCAGTCACGTACATATGTAAGTAACTTATGTATGGCAATGTATGCTTATGTCAGTGTCTACTGTATGTACAGTACCAGTCACGTACATATGTAAGTAACTTATGTATGGCAATGTATGCTTATGTCAGTGTCTACTGTATGCACAGTACCAGTCACGTACATATGTAAGTAACTTATGTATGGCAATGTATGCTTATGTCAGTGTCTACTGTATGTACAGTACCAGTCACGTACATATGTAAGTAACTTATGTATGGCAATGTATGCTTATGTCAGTGTCTACTGTATGTACAGTACCAGTCACGTACATATGTAAGTAACTTATGTATGGCAATGTATGCTTATGTCAGTGTCTACTGTATGTACAGTACCAGTCACGTACATATGTAAGTAACTTATGTATGGCAATGTATGCTTATGTCAGTGTCTACTGTATGTACAGTACCAGTCACGTACATATGTAAGTAACTTATGTATGGAAATGTATGCTTATGTCAGTGTCTACTGTATGTACAGTACCAGTCACGTACATATGTAAGTAACTTATGTATGGCAATGTATGCTTATGTCAGTGTCTACTGTATGCACAGTACCAGTCACGTACATATGTAAGTAACTTATGTATGGCAATGTATGCTTATGTCAGTGTCTACTGTATGTACAGTACCAGTCACGTACATATGTAAGTAACTTATGTATGGCAATGTATGCTTATGTCAGTGTCTACTGTATGTACAGTACCAGTCAAGTACATATGTAAGTAACGTATGTATGGCAATGTATGCTTATGTCAGTGTCTACTGTATGTACAGTACCAGTCACGTACATATGTAAGTAACTTATGTATGGCAATGTATGCTTATGTCAGTGTCTACTGTATGTACAGTACCAGTCACGTACATATGTAAGTAACTTATGTATGGCAATGTATGCTTATGTCAGTGTCTACTGTATGTACAGTACCAGTCACGTACATATGTAAGTAACTTATGTATGGCAATGTATGCTTATGTCAGTGTCTACTGTATGTACAGTACCAGTCACGTACATATGTAAGTAACTTATGTATGGCAATGTATGCCTATGTCAGTGTCTACTGTATGTACAGTACCAGTCACGTACATATGTAAGTAACTTATGTATGGCAATGTATGCTTATGTCAGTGTCTACTGTATGTACAGTACCAGTCACGTACATATGTAAGTAACTTATGTATGGCAATGTATGCTTATGTCGATGTTGGTACCTACCTCTGCTTGAGCAGCGCCAGGTCCTCTGCCAGGTTGTCCCTCTCCACTTGGTACTGGTCCCTCTCCTTACCGATGGCGTCCATCTGGCGCCTCATCTCCCTCAGCTCCTCCTGGAAGATCTCGGAGGCGCGGTTGGGCTGGCCGTGCTGCTGCTGGCCCTTGAAGTGGCTGAGCTCCTGCTGCAGCGCACCATTCTGCTGCTCCAGGTAGCGCACCTTCTCGATGAAGCTGGCGAAGCGGTCGTTGAGCTCCTGCAGCTCGGCTTTCTCGTTGCTGCGAGTGGTTAGGAACTCCTGGTTGATGGCTTCAGCCATGGTAAAATCCACCTTGTCGTAGGTTAGACGTTGGGGTTGGACGCTGGGACGGGAACGCTGTTGGTGGTAGGCGGTGGAACGGGACGACAACATCGGTGACACCGAGCGCATGTAGCGACCCCCGGAGATGGGCTGACGGGAGGACATACTGGAATAAGAGGACATGGAAGTAGGGTGTGGGCTTCCGAAGGTGCGCCTGTAGGAAGTGGAGGTATGCATGGAAGAATGGCTCATGGTTGGCGTCTTGGTCTGATCTCTGAGGAAGAGAAAACGAGTGCCGAGGCTTGGGAACTGTTCTCAAGCGAGCGCTGAGCTTTATATAGTCACACACCGCCTCTTGGTTCCTCACCCCACCCCTTCTTTTCTCCATCACTCTTCAGCATGTCGCTTCTGGCCACTCCCTGTCTTTCCGTGTCCTTCCAGCACCACACTCTGCTGGACAGCTCCACCCTTTTAATAACAGGACTTCATATTACTCCTTTAATAACTCAATATATAAGACAACTAGACATCTATATGATGTCATTTACTTTTACATCAGTGTATCCAAATACTAATACTCTAATACAAGGGTCTCAAACTCATTTACCTGGGGGCCACTGGAGCTAGGGTCCAACCCCCCCCCAAAAAAACAGATTTATTAAAAACAAAAAAATGAATAAACTTTGCTTTGGTTCCAATTTTCTACAAGAAAAGCTCTGATAAAACATTCCACTATCTTAATTTTAATTTTTCTACACAAAATAAGATAAAAAATAAATAAACAAATCAAGAAATAAAGAAAATCAATCAATCAGTAATAAATAAATAAATATAATAATAATAATAAAACGGCAAATAATAAAAACTTAAGAAACCACATATAGTTGGTGGGTAGACAAATTATTTTTTTCAGATTAAAATGAACAAAGCATTATTAGAGCCCTGTAGACATGACAAAACACGACTATAGTCACATTTATACTCTTTTTATTTACAACATATTGCGCAACTGCAGGGTCTTGAGACACATGCCAACTCGCAAACTAGAGAGCTAGCCACCTAAACGGTAGCCTTCAAGTTATTTCCTTTAAACTTAAATAGCCAAAAACTTACCACTTCCACACGGATAGGGAGGATAACTATTAACAGTTATTTAACCTTTAACATGAACATTAATCAAACGTAATAATTTTTTTCTGGGTACATGATACCATACAGCATCCATATCATTTTTTTTATTTACAACATATTGCGCAACTGCAGGGTCTTGAGACACATGCTAACTCGCAAACTAGAGAGCTAGCGACCTAAACGGTAGCCTCCGAGTTATTTCCTTCAAACTTAAAAAGCCAAAAACTTACCACTTCCACACGGATAGAGAGGATAACTATTAACAGTTATTTAACCTTTAACATGAACATTAATCAAACGTAATATTTTTTTCTGGGTACATGATACCATACAGCATCCATATCAAACTTGCGCCGGCCCGCACTAACATTAAACTTTCATATCAAGGCGGGGGCCTCAAACTTGCATCCTGCGGGCCACATTTGGCCCACGAGCCGCTTGTTTGAGACCCCTGCTCTAATAGGAATGTTGGAATTCTGTGATTTTTTTCATTCTTTTCTCCCTCCTTTTCCTTTCTCTGCGTGCACTGTCTTTCCTTTTACTGTAACTCGATTCTTAAGGGAGGGGCTGGGCGTCTGGGGCACCGCTATGACTCTGCAGTTATTCGATAGCCTGCCTGCTCTATGTAGAGTTAGTCAAATACACCATACAGGAGGATTGTATTTTGTTGTTTTATTGCAGTATTTTATTGCAGCGTGCATTTGTTATGTAGTAACGGTAGTAGTAGTTGATGTATTATGTGTGAAAGTCTATATATACGTAGGTGTCACACTTGCTGCAGGGTATGTGTGTTGTAATAATTGTAATAGTGCTCTGCAGGCAGACTAAGTCGAGAGCATTAAGATGACATCATTCTCATGGTAACTGGGTGTGGCTTGGCATCACAAGTAGCACTTTTTCCTTTTATAGATATCCAGTATTTTAATCGCATTAATTCCACTGTAGCGTCTACACCAGGGGTCTCAAACTCAATTTATTTGGGGGCCACTGGGCCGCATCAGGTTTTCCCCCCCAAAAAAAAAAAAATGCATTTATTAAAAACAAAAAAATTAAAAAAACTTCACCTTGGTTCCAATTTTCTACAAGAAAAGCTCTGATAAAACATTCCACTGTTCTCAAATATCTTACTTTTTATTTTTCTACACAAAATAAGATGAAAAATAAATAAACAAATCAAGAATAAAGAAAATCAATCAATCAGTAATAAATAAATAAATAAATATAATAATAATAATAAAACGGCAAATAATAAAAACTTAATAAGCCACATATAGTTAGTGGGTAGACAAATTATTTTTTTCAGATTAAAATGAACAACATATTGCGCAACTGCAGGGTCTTGAGACACATGCTAACTCGCAAACTAGAGAGCTAACCACCTAAACGGTAGCCTTCAAGTTATTTCCTTTGAATATAATCCTATATAATCGCCAAAAAATTACCACTTCCACACGGATAGGGAGGATAACTATTAACAGTTATTTAACCTTTAACATGAACATTAATCAAACGTAATCATTTTTTCTGGGTACATGATACCATACAGCATCCATATCAAACTTGCGCGGGCCACACTAACATTAAACTTTCATATCTAGGCAGGGGCCTCAAACTAGTGGGGCCGCGTGTTTGAGACCCCTGGTCTACACAATAATAGCATTATGTTCTAAACATGTCTGTTACTGCCAAGGTCAGGCTCTGTGTGTCATGAACGGCCCGTGTTCATCTCCGTCTTCTGTAATCTAATCATCTTGCATTATGGTCACTATCTCTCCTCCCTTTCCTGCTCTGCTTCTTTATTTATTTATTTATTTATTTTTAAAAAGAAGATCAAACTCCAACTGACACGTATGGATCTTTTAGGACTATACCACTACGGCATACCAGGAGCTCACAGTCATTCAAAAACCACACAATGTAATGATTTTTTTTTTTTTGGTGGGACTCAGCTGCTGCAGTAATACAAACCAACTGTCAGATGTTACCATTAAGGATTGATCCTTCTTCTTCTTCTTCTCAGAGAATCCCCAGAGGAACCATAAATCCAATCACCGACAGGATCCAGCTAGAATGTCTGTTTCCATTTCCACTCCACCGAGTGTGGGTCGGGTTTCATATCTAAATGGATATCTTGATATCAGCAAATCGGGGATATAAAGAGAAGAGTTCATTTTGCAACATGGGACATACGCCTATATCAGGGGTCGGCAACCTTTATTATGAAAAGAAAAATAGCCTGTTGCCGCGGGCTACAGGCTATTTTTATTTTATATTTTATAGCTTATATATATATGTATATATATATGAATATATATATATACATATATACACATATATAATATATATATATATATATATATATATAAAATAATAAAAATAATAATAAATAAAATAAAAATAATATATATATACATAAATAATAATAATAATAATAATAATAATAATAAATAAAGAAAAAAATAAATAATAAATAAATAAATAAATAAATAAATAAATAAATAAATAAATAAATAAATAAATAAATAAATAAATAAATAAATAATATAGAAAAAATATATATAATATATAGTATGTTTGGAGGGAATTTGGGGGTATCAAAGTAGTTCAGATAAAAAAAGACGAGTTGGAGTACTCTTGCTAGTATTATACATATAAGGGGTCACCAACGCTGTGCCCACGGGCGCCCATGCGCCCACGTGGACCACTTAAGGCGCCCGTGAATCAGAATTGCTTCATTCATTCATTCATTTTCTACCACTTTTCCTCACGAGGGTCGCGAGGGGTGCTGGAGCCTATCCCAGCTGTTTTCGGGCGAGAGGCGGGGTACACCCTGGACTGGTGGCCAGCCAATCACAGGGCACATATAGACAAACAACCATTCACACTCACATTCATACCTATGGACAATTTGGAGTCGCTAATTAACCTAGCATGTTTTTGGAATGTGGGAGGAAACCGGAGTACCCGGAGAAAACCCACGCATGCACGGGGAGAACATGCAAACTCCACACAGAGATGGCTGAGGGTGGAATTGAACCCTGGTCTCCTAGCTGTGAGGTCTGTGCTGATCTCTAAAGTATTTTTTAGAATTGTCAAACAACTCTGGGAAATTATTGCTTATTTTCCTTCACTGAATAGCATCCTGTCTGCTCATCCGGAACTCAGAACTGAGTCAGGGTGCATTCAAGGTCTCACACAAAGTTGGATTTTTAAAAACTCATTACAAAAACGTGCATTTTTCCCACTCAGGTGTTAAAAAATATTCAAGCATTGCAAAGGGAGCCGCAACAAAGAGGCTGAAGAGCTTCATGTGGCTCTGAAGCCGCGGGTTGCTGACCCCTGGCCTATATGGTTATTAACCAATGTTGTAGTCTGTGCTGTGAAAAATGATGTCCTTGGATTTTTCCTTCATTGCAAATCACCTCAGTGGTTAAAAATAGAAACAAGTTAGCAAGAGAGCTACTATCAATATCTTCAGTGTTTAGTAATTAGTGTAATGGTAAAGTTAAGGTAATACAGGGATGGAAAGAGAAAGGTAAGACTATAAAAATGCCTCCTGATGAGAGATGCTTCACAATACATTACACAATACACAATCCTTTTAAGTGATTCATATTATATGCAATGTTATTAAAAAAAGAGCTGACCTCATCTTATTATTACTGACGTCAGCCTCCCTTCCCGTGTGTCATGTGACATGCATGTTGCTAGCATGCAGGGCTTTGTGTGTGCTGTCAGACACATGCATCCCCAGACGGTGCGGAGCCCTCTCGCCATGATATGGCTCTGCATATTTTATGAAGTTCTTTCCCGGAATACTGTGCCGTATATTACCCAGAAGAGATCCCAGACACATTTTTTTTTTCAAGCCATTTTGGTTGTTTTGAATCAATATACGGTAAAGAAAGCTACACAAAATGTATACATTTGTCCGAACAACAAACATTGATTATGCTGTTTTTCATCCGCATACTAACCCAAATACCTACCTTACTCACGGTGCAACCAAAAATAACATATAACAAACAACAGACAATACTATTTTATAAGAATGTCCCATATTTCAACTCTCAATTTCCGATACAGGCTGCACTATGGATGAGTGGTTAGCACACAGGCCTCACAGCTAGAAGACCCATGTTTGATTCCACCCTCGGCCATCTCTGTGTGGAGTTTGCATGTTCTTTCTGTGCATGCGTGGGTTTTCTCCGGGTACTACGGACACCACAAGATGTGAAATTTTGATTTAGTTTAGTTTTATTTAGTTATGTATACGTATAAGAGTTATCCTTTTTAAAATGATTAAAACTAAATAAATATTAGGCGTATGTGTGGAGTTTGCATGTTCATCCCCGTGCATGCGTGGGTTTTCTCCGGGTACTCCGGTTTCCTCCCACATTCCAAAAACATGCTAGGTTAATTAGCGACTCCAAATTGTCCATAGGTATGAATGTGAGTGTGAATGGTTGTTTGTCTATATGTGCCCTGTTATTGGCTGGCCACCAGTCCAGGGTGTACCAGGGTGTCCAGGAGTGGATGGATGGACAAATCTCCTGTGGTGAAATAAGCACATTTTTTTAATATAATTTTTCATGATCGGAAAAAAAAAAATCAGATACCGATATCAACCAATATTGCATTTTTATGCTGATATCTATAATATATAAATATCAATACCGATATCAGCATAAAAATCCCTACTATTTTACACTAAATTCTAATTAACTTCTACATAAATCCACCAGATGGTGCTATTTTTTCCAATTCAAAGCATGCAGAAAAAGTAAAGTTTTTTTTTAAGGGTACCTTGCTACTGAAAAGTGTCAGTGTGTGTCAAGATTAATTTTAGATAATGGTGTGTATGTAAAAAAAAAAAGTGTGTGTGTCTGTGTTGTTTTTTTCATTCATTTTTTTTTACTAGAAAAGCAGTAGTGTCATGTAAACATAATGAACCTTTAAAGGTTAAGAACACACTTACAATACTATATGATTTTTTTGTGTAGAAAACTAGTGAGGAAAAACATGCCAAGGTGATAAAGTTCCATTTTACTCATGTTACTTACAACAAAAATGTGCTCTGTGGCGTGGGAAAATTGATTACATTTTAAAGCAAATTAAGAAAAATTTCCAATGTAGGTTAAATATACAAAAAGCCAATTTCAAAATAAATATCAACGTCAATCTATTTTTTTTTTTGCATAAATCCTTCAAAACATCGTGGGCTCTGTTGTGTATTTCAAGATAATCACAGAGTATCATCATCATATCATTACAGTAAATGCTATTTAAAAACCGACATTGAGTGCATTATGATGTTAATATTCACACCATCCTCCCCTGAAGCAGCGGGCGGCTCTCTCCAGGTGATTGTCGCATCAGCAAGTTCCACAGCAGCAGAGGCACGGATGTTACTGACGAGCTGCGCCCATCGCTGTCCTCGCTCAGTGGCTGGTACTGCTTGAAGCGCCTGTTTGAAACCGAAGGATCATGACATTTTATCATATGGATTCAATGTCTGTGTACATCCTGTTCAAATCTGATCACACAGTATTAAATAGAATGTGTAATATAATCAATACAATAAATTTTTTGACAAAAAATAAAAAAAACTAAAATAAATGAATAAACAAAAATTAATAAAATTAAGTAAAAAAAAATAAAAAAACTAAAATAAATAAATAAACAAAAAATAAAATTAAGTAAAAAAAATAAAATTAAATAAAATCAAAATAAATTAAAATTATATTCAGAAAACAGGAAGTGAACAGTCCAACAATACAGGGTGACATGGCTCAGTCCAAAAAAAAAAATGTCTCAGTCCATGTAATCAGTCTTCATTTTTACATGCCAAATTCCGTCTTTTTTTTGTTGTCCGCTATTCCCACTTTTATCAACCGTTTAAACCATTCCGACATCAAAATATTCCGTAGGCTTATCTTATCTTAGGACGTCTATCCCCATTGGTGGAAATTAACTGTACGTTTAACATTACATGTATATTGTATGGTCATATCACCTCGTATTTTGGTACGTGACAAAAATAAAATAAAAATTAAAAAAAAACTTCAACTATATTAGGAAAGCAGGAAGTGAACAAATGTAGCAGTCGACAAATTACTGCATTTTTTTACTAACATCAAGTTTAAATAAATATTTTTTGCACCTTTGCAATGGGTGACTTAAGGAAATGGTACATAAGCATCAACTTGTGAGCTATAAATGACTATGGTACCCATTATGTCATTGGATGGTCATATCACCTCCTAATTCGGTACGTGACAAAAATAAAAATAAAAATAAAAAAAAACTTAAACTATATTAGGAAAGCAGGAAGTGAACAAATGTAACAGTTACTGATTGTAAAAGTACCAGATGGAGGGGTAGGATTTAATAAATTTTGCTTCTTCCTATATATATCCTATTATATATATTGATATATATTGACAGTTAGTATGATACCCATTATGTCATTGTATGGTCATATAAAAAAATACAAACAAAATTTTAAAAAATATATATTTTTTTAATTAAACTATATTAGGAAAGCAGGAAGTGATCAAATGTAACAGTTACTGATTGTAAAAGTACCAGATGGAGGGGTAGGATTTAATAAGCTTTGCTTCTTCCTACTCCTTTTTGGACATGTGGAACTGTGAACTGATTATGTGATGCGTTCAATTGTAATCTGATGCATGTTCAAATGAAGTAAAAACTCACCTGTACATCAAACCAATGCAACAGACCACACAGGCCAGAACCATCACACCCAGGATTGTAGCAGCGGTTCCAGCCGGGGAACCACCGGAGGCTATGACGGGAGGCAAATTATACTCATGAGGGAAAAAGATAATAACGTAATACATGGATGTCTTTCACGCCCGTGTCATCCACCCACCTACTGCCACGTTGACGCGAGCGCTCGCCATCGCGAGACTGACATCATTGGTCAAGGAGACGTTGAGGCAGAAAACTCCAGAGTCATTGAAGAACTGGCGGAGGACCAACTGGCAGTCGGGGGAGGGCGCGGCCACGCTGCAGGCCGTTTCCACGGGTGTGATGCAGTCGGCATCCGAAATGATGGTGCAGACCTCGCTTGGTAAACTGATGGGGGCAGAAAACACGGATGACAAACATTATACTCGGTGTTGAGTAATACTGAGACACAGAGATGTATTCATGTATCCCTCAAGTATATATATTTGGTATTTGTTATTAATCATTAAGGATGACATACTGATGACATATGAGTCACAAATCGAAAACTTTTTCAGACTGCTAATTATGTATTTTTGGCCTTGTGTGACTTATACTTATAGTCCAGAAAATACAGTACATAATACAGTATATATATATATATATACAGTATATATATATATACAGTATATATATATATACAGTATATATATATATATATATATATATATATATATATATATATACTGTATATATATATATATACTGTGTATATATATATATATATATATATATATATATATATATATATACTGTGTGTGTATATATATATATATATATATATATATATATATATATATATATATATATATATATATATATATATATATATATATATACACAGTATATACATAATTAGTTAGAAAAAAAACATACATAAGTCACACTGGAGTATAAGTCACATAATTTATAATAATAATAATATAATATATAATTTAGTGGAAATGTATATATAATATAGTGACAATTATATATATATATATAATATATATATTAGTGCATGTAAACATACCGATGGACCCATCTTGGGGCCAAATGATGATAATAATAAGCTATTAAAAAAAATGTAATTAAAATTTACTTTTTTCAATAGAGCAATGTAAAAAAGCATATAAAGTATATAATATAATATATAATATTCATTATATATAATACATATAATATTCATTATATATATAGTATATATATATATATATATGTATTTTTACACTGCTCTATTGAAAAAAGTAAATTTTCCCAAAATGTAGTATAGCTTATTATTATCATTTGGTGAAAATTATATATATATATATATATATATATATATATATATATATATATATATATATATATATATATATATATATATATATATATATATATATATATATATATATATATATATATATATATATATATATATATATATATATATATATATATTCATTATATATAACATAATATATAATATTCATTATATATAATATATATATGTGAAATATGCACATGTGATATATATATATATATACATATATATATATATAATTTTCACTTTTTTGCATTGCTCTATTGAAAAAAGTAAATTTTCCCAAAATGTAGTAACTTATTATTATCATTTGGCCCCAAGATGGGTCCATCAGTATGTTTACACGCACTGAAAGAGTTGGATTCAGTGCTTTTGTAGTGTTAATTTGTCACCATCTTGGTGCAAAAAGCCCCCCCCCCCCAGCTTCCTCTTATCTTTTGTGAATGTAATGTTGTTAAGCATGGCGCCAAGAACCTCCACGGAGACCGGAGCATCCGTAGAACGTCTGCGGCGATGATCGATCAATCAAAGTGCAGACGTGCAAGAAGGATCTGGTTTCTATTCGTCTATGTGTCAACCCTTACAACATCAAATACCATCTGATTAAGGCGTTTACATGCATTTTAAAAAGATGGATTAACCTGAAAACATGCAATATTTCGGATTTGTAAAAGTAGTGACATTTGATTTGGATTTTTTAATAAATTATAAATATTATTATTATATTACATTATTATTATAATAATTATTGTTATATATTATAATTCATTCATTTTCCTCACAAGGGTGGCGGGGGTGCTGGAGCCTATCCCAGCTGTCACACCCTGGACTGGTGGCCAGCCAATCAATCACAGGGCACATATAGACAAACAACCATTCACACTCACATTCATACCTATGGACAATTTGGAGTCGCTAATTAACCTAGCATGTTTTTGGAATGTGGGAGGAAACCGGAGTACCCGGAAAAAAAAACCCACGCATGCACGGGGAGAACATGCAAACTCCACACAGAGATGGCTGAGGGTGGAATTGAACCCTGGTCTCCTAGCTGTGAGGTCTGCACGCTAACCACTCGACCGCCGTGTAGCCCTTGTTATATATTATAATATATAAATTATAATTATATTTTTTTATAAATCCGAATGGCAAGAAGTGTCAGATTCCGGAATATCTAGAAAGTTTTCTATGCTGGTTATTGTGTGTAGCCGCTCTACAGGAGTCAACAACTCAATGTATATAATTGGTCTACTTTAAAAGCACAACACTCACCTTCATTCATTCATTCATTTTCTACCGCTTTTCCTCACGAGGGTCGCGGGGGTGCTGGAGCCTATCCCAGCTGTCTTCGGGCGTAAGGCGGGGTACACCCTACTAGACTGGTCGCCAGCCAATCACAGTGCACATATAGACAAACAACCATTCACACTCACATTCATACCTATGGACAATTTGGAGTCGCTAATTAACCTAGCATGTTTTTGGAATGTGGGAGGAAACCGGAGTACCCGGAGAAAAAAACCCATGCATGCACGGGGAGAACATGCAAACTCCACACAGAGATGTGTGATTGAACCCTGGTCTCCTAGCTGTGAGGTCTGCACGCTAACCACTCGACCGCCGTGTAGCCCTTGTTATATATTATAATATATAAATTATAATTATTAAAAAAAATATCTATAGAAAGTTTTCTATGCTGGTTATTGTGTGTAGCCGCTCTATAGGAGTCAACAACTCAATGTATATAATTGGTCCACTTTAAAAGCACAACACTCACCTTCCTTGACAGCTAATGGTGACATCCACCGCGTTTTGATCCAACTCAGTTGCCAAGGACACAACATTGGACATCTGTACAATCTCCACACTTTCGATTCCCTCTGCACGGAGAAAAGAGAAAACATCATGTGACCATACAGTTTCTCTGTCGGGGAATACCAAAGAGCCGACGGCATGGCGTGTGTTGACGTACGGATGACATCAACAGAGGTGGAGAGGGATCCGTAACGGTAGACCATGCAGTCTGCTGCCACCGCTGGTGCTTGTCTTTTGACGACGACCACCGCTTGGGCCGGATCCGCTTCCACCTCGGCTTGGACTTCTCCTTCAGTTGGAACCACCTCCTCATCACCTGCTGTAAAAAAAACATGCACCGTGGACATTTTGGGTAAAGTTCGAGCGCAAACTGTAAAAAAATCCAAGTTGACTCAACTTAAAAAAAATGTGTAACTTCACTTCCTTAAAATTTGGATTAAATCTAGCAAATTATTTCAGGTAATTTCAACCCACAATTAAGTTTCTCCAAATTAAAAGATCAAGTTCACGTGACTAATTGCTTTGTTTTGGGAATTTTCTTTATTAGGTCAAATAAACAAATATTTTTGTTGTATCAACAATAGAACTCAAGTAATCTCAACTCACTTAACTAATTAGTTCAAGTTAATTCAACTCACAATTAAATTGAAATTAATTGAAATAATTTGTTAACCTGATTTGAAAATGAGCTGAGATTACTTGATTTACGACCAAAATATTTGGTTATTTGACCTAAAAAAAAAAGTTCCCACAATAAATTATTAATATTTATATTTATTATTTTAAAAAAAATTATAATAATTATTCATTCATTCGTTCATTTTCTTCCACTTTTTCCTCATGATAATAATAATAATAATAATAATTGTTATTAATAATTGTTATAATAATAATAATAATTGTTATAATAATTGTTATTAATAATTGTTGTTATTGGTATTATAATTATTATATAATTATTATAACATTTATAATAATTATTATTATTATTATGTTGAATGTTGTAACTATTCACTGTAAAAACAAATTTAGCTTTTAGTTCTGTCAACTTATTTGTATAATAATAATAATAATAATAATAATAATATTATTATTATAAATTATAACAAAACAAAAATAAGTTGATGGAATTAATTTTTGTATAATAATAATTATAATAATTATTATTATTATTGTTGTTGTTATTATTTGTTACAATTAATAATAATAATAATAATAATAATAATAATAATAATAATAATAATAATAATATTATTATTATTATTATTATTATTATTATTATTATTATTATTATTATTATTAATTGTAACAAAACAAAAATAAGTTAACTGAACTAAAAGCTAAAACAAATTTTTTTTACAGTGAATAATTACAACATTCCATGACAAGCTAGCACTAGTTTTCTGTACGATTTTCCATATTCAAATTTTGTATGACATTTTTTCCACATAAAAATCTTGACATCTTGACAAAAATGACATGCATGACCATACGCCATCCATAAAATGTTTACCACTGACGTACCTGCTGGAGCTATGGAAGCATCAACGATGTTCACTTCAGCATCAGCATCAGCATCAGCATCAGCTGCCTCTTCTGCTGCTTCTTCTACAGCTGTGCTCTCTGTGGCTGCGGGAACTACAACATTATCAGCGGGGGCTTCTGTTTCAGTTTGGACCACCTCTGCGGCAACATCAGCATCTTCAGCATCTTCAGCAGCATCTTCAGCGTCGCCTTCATCTGCTACAGCAACAGGGGAGGCGGTAAGAGTATCGGCAGCCTCAGGGAGGACTGTAGCTGCTACGTCGACTACGGTTTCTTCTCCCTCGGCGACAGGTGCTACTGAGGCAGCAGCATCAACCACTTCTTCTGTCGCTGCATCTACAGCAGCATCTGGTGTCTCTTCAGCAGCGGGAACTTCATCTGTGTCTTCTGCAGCAACATCTGCAGCCGTAGCAGCTGGATCTTCTTCTGCTGGAACGATGGCTGTGTCAATTCCTGCAGGGGCAACAGATGCAGCCTCTACTTCTTCTGTTTCAGGATCTTCCGTGTCATCTGTGTTGGCGTCGGCTTCAGATGTGGCGTCCGAGATGGGAGCATCTGATGCTGCTGGGATTGGGTCAGAGGCGGGAACGTCTGCTGCTGCTGGATCAGCTGCTGGGGTCACCACTACCACCGAGGCAGCAGAGGCATCAACAGGAACCACTGAGGGAAAGAGAAAATCATTCATTTTCTAACGCTTATCCACACCAGGGTCGAGGGAATGCTGGAGCCTATCCCAGCACAACCTCAACTAGCTGCCAGCCAATCACAGCGCACATATAAACAAAGTCGCGAATTAACCTAGCATGTTTTTGGAATGTGGGAGGAAGCCGGAGTACCCGGAGAACATGCAAACTCCACACAGAGATGGCCGAGGGTGGAATCGAACTCGGGTCTCCGAGCTGCGTGGCCTGTGTGCCAACCACTTCACAATCGAGCAGCCAGAAAGCGAAAATCAATTTACTTTTCAGTTCATCCACGACAAAGATGTTTCATCAATGACATTCATTCATTTTCTACCGCTTATCCTCACGAGGGTCGAGGGGGTGCTGGAGCCTATCCCAGCACAACCTGAACTAGTTGCCATCCAATCACAGGGCACATATAGACAAAGTCGCAAATTAACCTAGCATGTTTTTGGAATGTGGGAGGAAGCCAGAGTACCCGGAGAACATGCAAACTCCACACAGAGATGGCCGAGGGTGGAATCGAACTCGGGTCTCCGAGCTGCATGGCCTGTGTGCCAACCACTCGGTCATCGAGCAGCCAGAAAGCGAAAATCATTCATTCATTCATTTTCTACCGCTTATCCTCACGAGGGTCGCAGGGGTTGCTGGAGCCTATCCCAGCTGTCTTTATGCGAGAGGCGGGGTACACCCTGGACTGGTGGCCAGCCAATCACAGGGCACATATAGACAAACAACCATTCACACTCACATTCATACCTATGGACAATTTGGAGTCGCTAATTAACCTAGCATGTTTTTGGAATGTGGGAGGAAACCGGAGTACCCGGAGAAAACCCACGCGTGTGGAATCAAACTCGGGTCTCCTAGCTGCGTGGCCTGTGTGCCAACCACTCGACCATCGAGCAGCCAGAAAGCAAAAATCTAATTTTGAGTCATGGGTTTGAACGCGTCTAAGAACTAACAATTCCGTATATGACGTCTTACCAGCAGAGGGGTTCACGCAGCCGTTGGGGATGCTCGCCATCAGGACCACCTGAGGATTGAAGGTTCCCACCGAGAGGTACGTGTGCGTGATGGTGCGTTCCCTGGAGATCAGAATTCCGGAGCTGTCTCCAAAGTCCCAGCTGAAACTGATATCAGCACCGCTCAGGTACTGGCTGGGATCGTGGAGGTTGACGCTGAAGGCAATGGCCCGGTTCTGGATGAAGTTTGAGTCGTCCTGGTTGATGTCGTTGACTTGGGTGAGGGATACGGTGAAGGGGATTTGGTCTGAAGATGGAGAGATAGGATGGTAAGTCAGTAGATCTGTTAAGATCAATGTCGACCATGGTTCGGTGGATCACCTGTGATGGTGAAGACTGTGGAGGCGTAGCCGAGGGGGATGAACTTGTCTTTTCCACGACAGTGATAGATGACAACCTCCATGGTGTAGGATCCCAGGGCCACGTTGTCTGTAGCAATGGTGAGGGAGGAGGAAGGTCCATCTGCTACCTGCCAGTACTTCCCTGGAACAACATTTATTGAAGAAATCCAACATTTGAAAGACTTTAAACTTAGGGAAAAGATTACACAAGTTTGGGTTTGGTCTCACTTTATAATAAGGGTCGTTATTGGGCAAAGAATGAAGAACTAATGAGGAACTAATGAGGAACTATTGACTACAGCACATACATTTAGAGTAGTTACTGAGGAACAAAGGCACATACATTTAGAGTAGTTACTGAGGAACTAAGGCACATAGTACATTTAGAGTAGTTGTTGAGGAACTAAGGCACATAGTACATTTAGAGTAGTTGTTGAGGAACTAAGGCACATACATTTGGAGTAGTTATTAAGGAATTACTGAAGAACTAATGACTAAGGCGCATACATTTAGAGTAGTTACTGAGGAACGAAGGCACATACATTTAGAGTGGTTATTAAGGAATTACTGAAGAACTAATGACTAAGGCACATACATTTAGAGTAGTTCCAGAGGAACTAAGGCATATAAATTTAGAGTAGTTATTAAGGAATTATCAAAGAACTAATGACTAAGGCACACAAATCTAGAGTGGTTACTGAGGAAATAAGGCACATACATTTAGAGTAGTTACTGAGGAACTAAGGCACATACATTTGGAGTAGTTATTAAGGAAGTACTGAAGAACTAATGACTAAGGCACACAAATTTAGAGTAGTTCCTGAGGAAATAAGGCACATACATTTCGAGTAGTTATTGAGTAACTACTGAAGAACTAATGCGAAACTATTGACTAAGGCACATAAATGTAGATTAGTTACCGATTAGCTAAGACACATACATTTTGAGTGGTTATTGAGGAACTAATGAAAAACTAATGAGCAACTGATGACCAAGCCACACACATTTAGAGTAGTTACTGAAGAACTGAGGCACATACATTTAGAGTAGTTACTTGGGATAAGGCACATTGATTTAGAGTACTTATTGAGGAACTACTGAAGAACTAATGTGAAACTATTGACTAAGGCACATACATTTAGAGTGGTTATTGAGGAACTAATGAGTAACTGATGACCAAGACACACACATTTAGAGTAGTTACTGAGGAACTGAGTCACATACATTTAGAGTAGTTACTGGGGGACTAAGGCACATTGATTTAGAGTAGTCACTAGAGAACTAAGACACATCAATTTAGAGTAGTTATTGAGGAACTACTAAAGAACTAATGAGGAACTATTGACTAAGGCTCATAAATGTAGATTAGTTACCGGTTAGCTAAGACGCATACATTTAGAGTGGTTATTGAGGAACTGATGAAGAACTAATGAGTAACTATGACCAAAGACACGCACATTTAGAGTAGTTACTGAGGAACTGAGTCACATACATTTAGAGTAGTTACTGGGGGACTAAGGCACATTGATTTAGAGTAGTCACTAGAGAACTAAGACACATCAATTTAGAGTAGTTATTGAGGAACTACTAAAGAACTAATGAGGAACTATTGACTAAGGCTCATAAATGTAGATTAGTTACCGATTAGCTAAGACGCATACATTTAGAGTGGTTATTGAGGAACTAACGAAGAACTAATGAAGAACTGATGACTAGGCACACACATTTAGAGTAGTTACTGAAGAATTAAGGCACATAAATTTACAGTAGTTACTGGGGAACTATGGCACATTTATTTAGAGTAGTTACTGAAGAATTAAGACGTGTAAATTTAGACCAGTTATTGAGGAACTTTTGAAGAACTAATGAGAAGCAAATGACCTAGGCACATACACTTAGAGTAGTTACTGAGGAACTAAGGCACATACTACAATTAGAGCAGTTATTGGGGAACTATTGAATAACTAACGAGGAACTAATGGCTAAGGCATATAAATAGTAGTTACTGAGGAACTATGGTGCATGCATTTAGAGTAGTTATTGAGGAACTGTTGAAGAACTAAAGAGTAAAGTAGTTAGTGAGGAACTAAGTCACATACATTTAGAGTAGTTATTGAGGAACTATTGAGTAGAGTAGTTAGTGAGGAACAAAGTCACATACATTTAGAGTAGTTATTGAGGAACCAATGAGTAGTGGTTCCTTGTGCTTGTGTAGTTAAAGTTGACATAACAATAAAATGAGTTCTGAATGAGTTCTTTGGAAAATGGCCTAGTTTGTTTACATTTCTTACTGTAGAACTTAAGGCGTCTTACCCCAGGTCTTCCAAACGTACACATAGTGAGGTTTCCTGTCCCGGGTGCTGGTGAAAGGTGTACCATCAGGGAAAACGGAACCCCGCATCTCATTTTGGTCCGGATACACAGACTGGCCCGCTTGATACTGTTGACCTGGAAATGAAGTTATAGCTCGGTAAATTCATTCATTCATTTTATACCGCTTTTTCCTCATGAGGGTCCCAGCTGTCTTCGGGCGAGAGGCGGGGTACACCCTGGACTGGTGGCCAGCCAATCACAGGGCACATATAGACAAACAACCATTCACACTCACATTCATACCTATGGACAATTTGGAGTCGCTAATTAACCTAGCATGTTTTTGGAATGTGGGAGGAAACCGGAATACCCGGAGAAAACCCACGCATGCACGGGGAGAACATGCAAACTCCGCACAGAGATGGCCAAGGGTGGAATCGAACCCTGGTCCTCCTAGCTGTGAGGTCTGCGTGCTAACCACTCGAACACCGTGCCGCCTAAATTAATTAATTAATTAATTCATTCATTTTTTACCGCTTTTTCCTCATGAAGGTCGCAGAGGGTGCTGGAGCCTATCCCAGCTGTCTTCGGGCGAGAGGCGGGGTACACCCTGGACTGGTGGCCAGCCAATCACAGGGCACATATAGACAAACAACCATTCACACTCACATTCATACCTATGGACAATTTGGAGTCGCTAATTAACCTAGCATGTTTTTGGAATGTGGGAGGAAACCGGAGATGGCCGAGGGTGGAATCGAACCCTGGTCCTCCTAGCTGTGAGGTCTAACCACTCGACCACCGTGCCGCCTAAATTAATTCATTTAGTTTTAATTTTGTTTGCAGTTCTACGCCACTGAAAACTAGTGTACATCAACAATATTTATTTTATTATTATTATTTATTTATTATAAATTATGTATCATTTTTCACCAAATCAATAACACAAACTGTTTATTTGTGAACTTACCATTAACAGTGCAGTTACGTGCCCAGACCACCCGCCCATCAGGGAGCGCTGTCTGATTGGGGGGGAAATTAAGATTAATATTAAATGTTGCTTTTGCTCCAACCAGCGTGGGGGCGTCGTTCTTCACATCAAAAGTGACTTCCCCGCCTTAAAAGAAAGCCAAAAACAAAGTTGTATTGGTTATACTGCTTGACACAATTAACAGTAGATTTCCTCGTTAAGGGGAGTAGTCCTCACCAGCCCAGCAGTTCCTAAATCTTGGGTCTCCATCCCTCCACACGGGGTACATACGTGAGTTCCATGAGCGGTAGCGTGTGAATTGAGTACGAGTGTCTGGAAAAACCATAAATGAAAGCAAATGTAAGTAATTTATGGTAATGGTAATGGTTTAATTTCATTAGAACATGCATCAGATTACACTTGAATGCATCACATAATCAGTTCACAGTTCCACATGTCCAAAAGGAGTAGGAAGAAGCAAAGCTTATTAAATCCTACCCCTCCATCTGGTACTTTTACAATCAGTAACTGTTACATTTGTTCACTTCCTGCTTTCTGAAATATAATTTTGATTTATTTTAATTTTATTTAATTTAATTTTTTTATTTTTTTTACTTAATTTGATTATTTTTTATTTATTTATTTGTTTTAGTTTTTTTTTTTTTTTTTAATTGTCATGTACCGAAGTACGAGGCGATGCGACCATACAATGACATAATGTGTACCATAGTAAGTGTCAATATTTGTTCACTTCCTGCTTTCCTAATATAGTTTAAGTTTTTTTTAATTTATTTTATTTTTGTCACGTACCAAATTACGAGGTGATACGACCATACAATGACATAATGTGTACCATAGTAAGTGTCAATATTTGTTCACTTCCTGCTTTCCTAATATAGTTACATTTTTTTTTGTCACGTACCGAATTACGAGGTGATATGACCATACAATGACATAATGGGTACCATAGTAAGTGTCAATATAGTGTCAATATTTGTTCACTTCCTGCTTTCCTAATATAGTTTAAGTTTTTTTTTTTTTTTTTTGGCACATACCAAATAACAAGGTGATATGACCATCCAATGACATAATGGGTACCATAGTAATTTACAGCTCACGAGTTGATGCTTATGTACCATTTCCTTAAGTCACCTATTACAAAGGTACAAAAAATATTTATTTAAACTTGATGTTAGTAAAAAAAATGCAGTAATTTGTCGACTGCGCCTCTATAACTTGGTAGTTTAGGAGTGTGGGGGGTTCTGGGCGCCATGAGTCACATGGCCTGCAATCCCCCCCCCCCCCCCCCCCCCCAATCCTTTTCATGTGACCATCAGCTGAGTAGATCATCAGTAATCTTAGCTGCAGGAATGAGGGATCCCACACCCTTACGTTTGTGTGTGTGTGTGTGTGTGTGTGCTTGTTATGATTTTATGCTTTTATCTAGTAAATGATGAAGTTAATATCACGCTCAGTGAAGTAATACGGTCATTAACTTAAAACTATTCGTTATCCGGCACAATATAATTACATTTAGTTAAAGCAAATTTGCATGGGCTGAAAAGTAAAATGTAAAATGCACTTGTTAAAAATAATTAAAAATAATTAAAAATAATTAAAAATAATTAAAAATAATTAAAAATAATTAAAAATAATTAAAAAATAATTACAAATAATTAAAAATAATTAAAAATAATTACAAATAATTACAAATAATTTATAATCATGAATAATAATTAATAAATATTTAATAAATATTTAAAAAAATTCACAAAATTGCCTGATATAGTTTTCAAAATGCAAGAAAACAATGAAAATGTAAAATAAATGTAAAATGAAAATAGTATTATTATATAGGAAAATACATTATATAGATTTCATGCCTTTGTTATATTATTATATAGATAGTATATTCATTAATATATCTAAAACAATGTCTAACGCCACTTTTAGAGATTATCTCAAGCATAGATTGTTCAATTTCCCACTGCATTAGTTAGGCAAACAATCAATAAAATAAACGATAAACAACCCGTGGAATCACATTCGTCGTGGTAATTACCAACACTAATTACCCGTCAATCTTATCACATTATCCAATAGCTTCACAAAAACTACAAACTATGAACCAACAAGCTGGACCATCTCACTTTGTGCAGTCGCAGATGCCAAGACCAGAACAACCAGCAGGACCATCAGAGTCTTCATCTTGATTTCGGTGATGCGTCTCCTCTCTCAGATCCCCCTCAACCTCACCAGCCACTCCTAAAAAAAACCTCCGGCACAACTCCCACAGAGAGACTTTGGAAAAGTTTCCTCACCCTCTTTAAGAAGGTCTCGGGCTTGAATTAACATAAAAGTTATTCTCCCCTTCGTGACATCATCGCCAGTCCCCAAAGTGGCACCGCCCCCTTTGCTGATAAACATAAGCTAAGGCTCTTTTGTTAATTACACAGAAATTTATTCACTTTGTTTCTTACATTAGGAATCTATTGTAGTGCTTTTTCACTAAATGTGCACCAAATCTTGTGGCGATTCGATGCCACACATTAAAGTTACACAAAGTATTATTTTAGTGCATTGAGCTGTGTGAGAAATTTCAAGTCAACCTGATTTAAGTTGGTCCAAACAATAGCAGCATAGGCAACATAGTAAGAGTATATGTTTTGACACATTTAGCGTACACGTACACGGTGGACAAGTGGTTAGCGCGCAGACCTCACAGCCTAAGAGACCCGGGTTCAATTCCACCCCATGGCGTTTGCATGTTCTCACTCCGGTTTCCTCCCACATTCCAAAAACATGCTAGGTTAATTAGCGACTCCAAATTGTCCATAGGTATGAATGTGAGTGTGAATGGTTGTTTGTCTATATGTGCCCTGTGATTGGCTGGCCACCAGTCCAGGGTGTACCCCGCCTCTCTAAAAAATATTACAATTAATTAATATTATAATAATATTATTATTATTTTATTACAATAAAATGTAATATTATTATTATTATAAAAGTTAATTCATCCATTTCATTAGTCATTCATATTTATTTCTCATTGTTTTCTTTATGTAATAATATCATTGTTCTCTATAAAAGGTATTTTTTCTTAACATTTTTGGTTTTGTGGGAAAAATACAAATTTTACCAGAAGACTTTGGTTAAAATTGTAAAATTAAAATAAAGTAATATTCGTTAGGATGGGTTGAATTGGGACCTACTGTGGATCTCATGCCTTTGCCTGCCATGTGACCGTGCAGCTACGCCTGCATGCCTATCACAAGATAAAGAGGGCAAATTGCAGCTCAATGACGTCCTTTTCTTTCCTCCACCATTCTTCTACATCCTCCTTGTCCACCTCGGGCTGTGACTGCTCTTAGAAATCATCATCAGTGAGGCATGGATGGACCCGTGCTTTGTTTACGCATTCAAATCCCCTCTTTTTTTTTTTTTAACACAGTCACATTTTAGATGATAACAAGCATCCATTTATGCTGGAAGTCACTACACCAAAATCCCATTCTGAAAGTGTTCAAATATAAAGTTACTTCCACAAGTATTTCGGAACAATTATTATACATAAATATGTATTTTGGAGCCGAAATTCAGGGAATATTTGAAAGAAATGACATTGTTTGAGGTAAAAAAAAAATCTGAAGAAAAAGCTGAAATTTTGATACAAATATACAAAAATAAAATAAAAAAAAACATTTTTTTTAACTATATTAGGAAAGCAGGAAGTGAACAAATGTAACAGTTACTGATACTTTGGTACATTACAAAATTAAAATAAAAACAACAAAAAAACGTAAACTATATTAGGAAAGCAGGAAGTGAACAAATGTAACAGTTACTGACACTTTGGTACATGACAAAATTAAAATAAAAAACAACAAAAAAAAAATTAAACTATATTAGGAAAGCAGGAAGTGAACAAATGTAACAGTTACTGATACTTTGGTACATGACAAAATTAAAATAAAAAACAAAAAAACTTAAACTATATTAGGAAAGCAGGAAGTGAACAAATGTAACAGTTACTGATTGTAAAAGTACCAGATGGAGGGGTAGGATTTAATAAGCTTTGCTTCTTCCTACTCCTTTTGGACATGTGGAACTGTGAACTGATTATGTGATGCATTCAATTGTAATCTGATGCATGTTCAAATGAAATAAAACCATTACCATTACCATTACCATTACTGTTGCATCCTGAATTTTTCTGTCTGTGGCCCTCGGGGGGGTAAAAGTTTAGACACCCCCGTCATATTTGGATTATGCACATACTTTTAAATCACAGAACTCTAGTAGAAGATGAAAGGGATTGGTGGTTCCTCAAAGCTTCTCATTCTCAAAAGTCTCATGTTAGCGAGCCAGACTCTGAGGCAACACTGCATGTGACCCCTCATGCGCTAACAGGGGGGGGGGGGGAGTCCGGGAAGGAACAAATCCTCGGCTCACAGCACCTGACTGCACATACCACTACTAGGCGGCAATGAGGTCCTCTGGACTTTCCAGGGAAATATGTACATTTATGTATGTCAGGGGTAGTACACTGAAGACCAATGTACGAGTTGAGAAAAATACCAATTCCGAGAATGCCATTGTATATATTTGAATGTTTAGAATATAGTCTTTATACTGAGATTATTAAGTCTATTTGAGAAGTTTCTCAAGTTTAATAAAACACTCTATGATTGAAAACACATGAAAATCATGTATGCCAGACTATTGTACTGTTCATTCATTCATTTTCTACTGCTTTTCCTCACAAGGGTCGTGGGGGTGCTGGAGCCTATCCCAGCTGTCTTCGGGCGAGAGGCGGGGTACACCCTGGACTGGTGGCCAGCCAATCACAGGGCACATATAGACAAACAACCATTCACACTCACATTCATACCTATGGACAATTTGGAGTCGCTAATTAACCTAGCATGTTTTTGGAATGTGGGAGGAAACCGGAGTACCCGGAGAAAACCCACGCATGCACGGGGAGAACATGCAAACTCCACACAGAGATGGCCGAGGGTGGAATTGAACCCTGGTCTCCTAGCTGTGAGGCGCTGTGCGCGCTAACCACTAGACCGCCGTGCCGCCCTATTGTAGTGTATATTTTATAATAATAATAATCTGTATCTGACTTAGCACAAGTAAAAAAAAGATTGTCCACAAGTGTTTTGCAAGTCACAAGTCACAAAGTCATAAGTCGAGTCAAGTCCCAAATGACTAGGCTTGAAATTCATAAAATACAACGCCATTTTTAACACATTTGACAAACACATTGAATGAATTTTGAATTGTATTCAGGATTTAGTCGGTGCAAACCAGTAGAACAACAAATAAACTTGTGAAGACGTCCAAGATAAATTCATGTAAATAACTTTCTACCACTTTCCAGGAGTTTGGCGCTCACAGAAATGTAAGCCACACCCTTGTTTGTTCTTAAACTTGATTGGCTGTCAATAGATGCGGTCAATGGAGCGGATTCTGTGGGAAAATGTGTTTTTCGTGTTGGAAATCATATAACAATGGTCACATGAATTTAATACTTTGAATGAGCACACATATAATAATGTGTGTTTTTTTTTTGCTGTGTAAGTCAAACATATTGTATATATTAATATATTGCTATATTATTTATAAACCCAGGGAAAAAACCTTGTACACAGGGGGGCTTGGGGATGAAACTAGTTTATGCTTTTGTTTTTACTTATTTTTTATTTTGCTCAAACAAGTGTATATAATAAAAAGAAGGGAGTAATTAAATACTTTTATTATTTTGTTGATATTTTTCACATTACTGTATCTTCTTGTATTCAATATTGTTATTTTTTTTTCCTATATAACCTATATAACCTAGTTTTATTGTGATTGTGTCAAATAAAAGGAAATAATCACAAAATAATTCAAAGAGCTTGAAAAATAACCAGCTAAACTAAGCATCGGTATCGGTTCGATACAAAATGTACAGTATTGCCCATCTCTGCTATGAACTGATTACATTACGTAAAACGTCACCGGATCACGTGACCTATGAGAAAGGTAGCCGTTTGATTTTGATCCTACGACACTTTTTGAGCTCGTGTGTGTGGTTCAACTTACGGCAACTAACGCCAACATTTTAAACTTAAAAGGCAATATATTAAAATATAAATTAATTACATTTTCATTTTGTGTTATTACACGAAAAACGTTACCGGATAAGTTATTACAAGACACGGAAGCACCGCCCTTGTGTAGGAAACGGGTTGTTTGGAATTATAAATCGCGCGCCTCGGAGAGTAACGCGGGAAACGTCGCTGTGTTAGTTGTGTTTTTCACAGGACGACAACAACTAAGTCGAATTGACTCATGATACTAACACTATTTGGGTCAAACTAACATTTACCCCCCATAAGGCCCCTCCAGATATCCTTTTTTTAACCGAGTTAATGTTTTAACGCTGACTATAGTCCTCCAGCGGTTGTGTGGAGCCAGCGGATGAGCCTCGACAAGAAGCAGCACTTTCGGTGAATGAATGTCCCCGCGCGCTCTCGTGGTTAGCTCGGACACAAAGACGAAGCTTTGCTAGCTTTAGCCTCCAGGCGCCGGTCGGTCGAGGCTCTCCACTCCCATGGAGTCGTTCCAGAAAGTCGAGAAGATAGGAGAGGGTACTTACGGGGTGGTGTACAAGGCCAAGAACAAGAGCACCGGAGAAACTGTCGCTCTGAAGAAGATCAGATTGGACACGTAAGTCAGCTGCTGTCGGCGGGGAGCACCGTGGCACCTCCGGGGCCCTGGAGGTCGCCCTGCCCGGCTTTGGCTTTATGTGATGGGGGGGGGGTTACTGGTGGGGACATGACAGTGGGACCAGATTAAGGTGTTTAATTCTGCATTATTTGACTCTATAGTACTAACACTCTTTATTATTATTATTACATTGAAATACATGAATAAAGTCACAATAGTAATGGTTTAATTTCATTTGAACATGCATCAGATTACAATTGAATGCATCCCATAATCAGTTCACAGTTCCACATGTCCAAAAGGAGTAGGAAGAAGCAACATTTATTAAATCCTACCCCTCCATATGGTACTTTTACAATCAGTAACTGTTACATTTGTTCACTTCCTGCTTTCATAATATAGTTTAAGTTTTTTCCAAATTTTTTTATTTTATTTTTGTCACGTACCGAAGTTACGATCACAAGTTGATGCTTATGTACCATTTCCTTAAGTCACCTATTGCAAAGGTGCAAAAAATATTTATGTTAGTAAAAAAAAATGCAGTAATTTGTCGACTGTTACATTTGTTTACTTCCTGCTTTCCTAATATAGTTGAAGTTTTTTTTATTTGATTTTTGTCACGTACCAAAAATACGAGGTGATATGACCATACAATATACATGTAATGTTAAACGTACAATTAATTTCCACCAATGGGGATAGACGTCCTGATAAGATAAGCCTACTTATCCTGAAGGAGCGGAATATTTTGATGTTGGAATGGTTTAAACGGTTGATAAAAGTGGGAATAGTGGACAACAACAAAAAAAGACGGAATTTGGCATGTAAAAATGAAGACTGATTACATGGACTGAGCCTTTTTTTTTTTGGACTGAACCATGTCACCCTGTATTGTTGGAAACCATGGAAACCTTGGAAATTGAAATGCTGGAAATAAAAAAAAATGGAGACTGAATGTTGGAATCAGTTGATGAGGATTGAACCAGCAACATGTTGGGGGGGGGGGGGCTGAATCTTACAATAATTACATGTAAAATGTAATTGTTCACTTCCTGCTTTCCTAATATAGTTTAAGGCACACAATACAATGACATTTTGTTCACTTCCTGCTTTCCTAATATAGTTTAAGGTACACAATACAATACAAATTTGAATTAATTTCTGTAGTTCAAGTCAAAAAGTCCAACGCATTAAATACATACACAACACAGTTAAATAATTCATGAATTAATTGTGATATAAACATCTATAATCTGGAGTTTTCTGTGTACCACCAGTAGTACTACTACCACAATTTGAGAATATTGTAAACAGTTGCTTCATTCATTTTTGTTCTCGCAACATTAGGTACACCTATAACATGTACTAAGATGCAGTAAAACTGCTATATTAAAAATAATATAAAATATTGAACTACACTGCAGTATACCAAGGTGTTTATTACAGTTCCTTGTAGTACATAATATTGATAGAATATTTTCTATTCAGGGAAACCGAGGGTGTTCCAAGCACCGCCATTCGAGAGATTTCGCTCCTTAAAGAGCTCAGCCATCCAAATATTGTCAAGTAAGTTCAAAGTTTGTCGTATTCTTGTTTGAGTGTTTTAATCGAAAGTCTCCTAACGCTTTTTTTCTTTAAAGGTTACACGATGTCATCCACACAGAAAACAAGCTATACCTTGTTTTTGAGTTCCTTAATCAGGATCTAAAGAAGTTCATGGACTCCTCCACGGTCACCGGAATCCCTCTTCCTCTCATTAAGGTAAATCGTCGGGTAATCACATCGACTTGGTTGTGACGAAAAATATTGACATTTCATCCATCCGCAGAGTTACCTCTTCCAGCTGCTGCAGGGCTTGGCGTTCTGCCACTCCCACAGGGTTCTTCACCGGGACCTGAAGCCTCAGAACCTTCTCATCAACGCCCAGGGGGAGATCAAGTTGGCGGATTTTGGTCTGGCAAGAGCGTTTGGCGTGCCTGTGCGTACGTACACACACGAGGTGAGTCGGGGATGTATGGTTAGGTTTAGGTTTCAAACGTATACGACTATTTTTTTTTTAATTTGACTAAGTTTTGCTTTGTTTGTCAGGTGGTGACATTATGGTACCGAGCACCTGAGATCCTGCTAGGCTGCAAATTTTACTCCACAGCTGTTGACATCTGGAGTCTGGGATGCATCTTTGCTGAAATGGTAATTATCCTCGCTGGAGCCTATCCCAGCCGTCTTCTACACCCTGGACCGGTGGCCAGCCAATCACAGGGCACATATAGACAAACAACCATTCACACTCACAGTCATACCTATGGACAATTTGGAATCGCTAATTAACCTAGCATGTTTTTGGAATGTGGGAGGAAACCGTAATACCTGGAGAAAACCCACGCATGCACGGGGAGAACATGCAAACTCCACACAGAGATGGTCGAGCAGGGAATCAAACCCAGGTCTTCCCTATCTCTTGAACCAAAATGTGTATGTTGTGTATAGACTCCAATATAAGCCGGAATACCTGGAGAAAACCCACACATGCACACTCCACACAGAGATAGCCGAGGATGGGATTGAACTCGGGTCTCTTAGTTGTGAGGTTGTGCGCGCTAACCACTCGACACCGTGCAGCCGTATCGCTTGTGAGAATTTTTTTGACATGACGTTGTATGACATCCGCATCGTAGTTCATGTTCATTAGTTTGTTAGCGACTAACCCCCCCCCACTTGGTTCCGTGAGGTTCGGTTCTTGTCAAAACAATATGCGTTCAAAAGAGTAATCCATTGACATCGCCTGTTCATCAAGCTGCCAACCGATTAACCTAGCATGCATATTTTAGGTTATGAACATGCAAACTCCACACAGACGCCAAAGCGCGGAATCAAACCCTGTTCTTCCTGACTGTGTGGCCTACATCATAACCACTTGTCCACCGTGCGGCTTGGATGCAACAAACAGAGGCGTTGTTTATTCAGTCTGAGGTAGTTTCATCAGGTCTATTAAGTTGCTATGGCAACAGCCATTCTAGGCATTCTACGCAATACAACACTAGCATCGAAACAGGAGATCAGAACATTCAAAGAGAATCGCTTTAAAGGTCATATTCAAAAAAACAAGTTATTTTCCTCACAGGGGATTAAAGAAACGGTAGCCGTGCGCACGTTGCTAACTTTGCTAACTTTGCTAACTTTTCCATTGTATGGGAATTTTCACTTTCCGTCTTTCCGTCAGATTTTCCGAGCATATTTGCCAGCTTTAAAATAATCATGGAGTTGACCCTCGCTTGGTTTTTTCCCTCCACTGCCATTAAAGTAAGCTTACATAAACGTCTGCTGTCCCACTCCCCTTGGCCTCGACTGCTGAACCAGCCAAATAGTAATGTGGTTAAGTGGATGTCTCCCAACCGCCCTCCATTTACTCCTGGTTGATTGACGCATGTCCTGGAGAAAGATACAGAATAGCCGAGTAAGGCCAGTAAGAAAATACCGTCTTCTTCAGATCACCAGACGGGCGCTCTTCCCTGGCGACTCCGAGATTGACCAGCTATTCCGAATCTTCCGCACCCTGGGCACCCCCGATGAAGCCACGTGGCCGGGAGTTACATCCATGCCGGACTACAAACCGTCGTTCCCCAAGTGGGCCCGCCAGGATCTCTCCAAAGTGGTTCCTCTCCTGGATGAGGACGGTAGAGAGTTACTCGGAGTGAGAACATTTCATTTTCATTTACTGTATTTATATTATATAATATTTGTATTGGTTGGATCTAATTGCAGTGCAATATTCTCTTTACAGGAAATGCTGCACTACGACCCGAACAAAAGGTTATCCGCCAAAAACGCCCTGGTCCATCGATTCTTCCGTGATGTCACCATGCCGCTTCCTCATCTGAGAATCTGAATTGCAGGGAGAAATAATTAGCTTCAAATTCTTAATAAGCAGTAAGTGGCCTGAGTTGGTGGCATATTAGGGGATGTTTGGTATCTGAAGGTTATGCCATATGTAAAAAAACAACTTAGATCGTGCTTTGTTAGTACTAACGACTGTTTTGTACAAGCCTTCACAGATTTCTTCTAGTTTAGGAAGCAAACCCTTGTTATTTAAATAGCATGTTGGCTTTAGAGCCTCCAAACTTAGATAAAAAATCATTGCTAACATTTTTCGGGATAGTGCAAATATCAACTTTTTATTGGTCTTTCCAGTTTCGCAGTGAAAGAACTCGGTGAAACTATAAAAAAATATATTTTATTCCTCATCTTTGTACATACACTGTTAAAGTTGCAATGTTTGCATTGTATTCAGATTTTACACTTTTTTTGTGTGTGGCAATTTTCTTACTCTCAATTTTATTCTCCCCTAATGAAGCGTTTTAACATGGCTGCTTGTTATTGACAGTTGGAAAAAATAAACTTGTTTATATCAGTCTTAATGGTTCCTTTTTTAAAAAATGTTGTTATTTGGTAAAAATATTTTGTGTCATTCATTTTGCTGGATTTGAAACTCATAGCTGTCTACAAAGTGTATATAAATATCAAGATATACAAACTTGATGAAAATATAAGTACTGTATCACTCAATACTATTAATAATAATATACTTCAGTACAATTTCAGATATGTTCATACATGATTATCTTTAAAAAAAAAAGTTATCCCTACTTTCTGTCGGACAATATTTTCAGTCAGTATTTCATCTTTTGGCCACTAGATGTCGCCAATTTGCTTCAATAGAAAAATAATTATCGAGCATTTTTGCGTTAAACTTAACAAGCACTTTATTCATTGAGCCTAAATTTACTACACACTTAATATGCACAATTGACAAAATGTTAATAATTATAATTTGCTTTATTTAGTGAAAAACACCTAACCTGTTCACAAGTGGTTCAAGCAGGTCCACTAAGTATGACGAGGGAAACATGAGAGTGCTAGCCAGCTAGCAGATGCCATTCAAATCAATGCAAACTTATGTAGCTTTGAGCTAGCCTGCTAAAAATAAAAATACCGATTAAATGTACGTTTGTCTTTGTTTTGAAGCACTGCTGTTACATGTGATTTCATGTAACATACATACAAAGGGGACTTAAGACATATTTAATTATAACTAGATTATGTATAAACTAGCTGGGCTTTTCCCATAATGAGCTATAATCACAAACAGACAAAACAAAGTAGTCACGTAAGAGCAGCGGAAATTTGGATGCAGAGGAAGTGCTTGCGGCTATTTACACTCTGCAGGGTCCATTGCAACCAGGACTTAAGGAGTTAGTGAGGCCAAGTTCGAGAACAAAGCAACAAATGTCTCTAAAAGTGAAATAATAAATTCATAATTTAAAAAAAAGGACAAAAACACATAAGATGGCCAGTAGGTTCTCACAACTACCGTAATTACCAGACTATAGAGCGCAACCTGATTATAAGCCTCACAGACTAAATATTTTTAGAGGAAAACCGATTTTGTACATACACAAGCCGCACATTAAAACATGTAAATATATTTACCAAGAAAGACGGTACACAGAGAGAGTTTTAATAATATAACTTAACAATAATAATAATATAACTTTCTTCACAAACGGTGCCTGTGACGCGGCGGTAAAACGGTAGCAACATGGTAACAACACGCTAGCAACACAATAGCAACACAGTATAACAGGTCTGGTAAAAAGAACATACTGGTAAAAAGAACATACTGGTAAAAAGAACATACTGGTAAAAATCACGGTATGCCGTCTTCATCTTCCTCCTTTGAACTGACGCCATCAAAGTCATCGTCCATTTATGCACAAAACAAGAAGTTGCAGTCTTCCTCGACGCATATATTCCACCGGTCTTAATCTTACCTTTTCTACTCGAGAGCCCCTAGCGGCCGTTAGAAAAATTACATCAATTGGCCGCATCACTGAATAAGTCGCAGGGTTAGTTTTAAGTTTGGGGAAAAAGTAGCGGCTTATAGTGCGGAATTTACGGTACTTCATAGCTACCAAAATTGATTTTTTAAGGTACTCGATGTGTTAAACCTCAAGTTTCTTCTTCATGACGAGTTTGTAGAGAATCTGGTAGCCGTCATCCCAAGCGTAGAGCAGCCGCTCTAGCGGGTTGTACTTGAGACTGGCGTGAGCGCCGTAGCGTTTGGGGAAGTAAAGCAGCGGCGCGTCATCACCGCTGACGGTATCGTTGATGTCAAATAAGCACTGCACACGTGAGCGTCCGGGTTGCTTGGTGTTGTAAACCACGTAAAGCGTCCCGCAGATGACGAAAGCCGCTTCCGCGTTCTCTCTCGGACAGTTTGTGTCCCACGTTTGCTCAATAGTCAGCGAGATGGCGTCGAGTTTAGCTAGAGAGATGTGTTTCTCCGTCTGATGGGTCGCGTAAATGGCCCACAGGCCTTCCTCGTCCACGGCCAAGTCCACGACCGTCTCAGGACTCAGGTTATAAACCGGGACCTGGTCCTGGACCGGGAACACCACGCTATCAGCCACGGACTTGTTTCTTAAGTCATATTTAACCAGCGTCACCGCCTCGTCCGCTTGCGTGATGACATAAGCGTGATTATTGTAGACCACATGACCGGTTCCAGTCCAGGTCTTGGGAATTTTCAGCTGCCTGGACTCGGATAGCCCCTGCGAGCGAGTGAAATCTTGCACGGTGGAAAACTCAAATATGGTGTCTTTATCGGTCCCGTTGAAGATGAAGACCTTCCCGGACCCGCCGCCGGTGTCTCTGGTCCACATGCCCTTTGACCCTCCCACTCGCTTCAAGATCTTCATGGCCTTTATGGTGGAGATCATGTCGCTGCAATCTAACAGGAGAAACACAATCGAGTTACAAGAAACGGCCACGGCTAAATAGGATGCTAGCTTAAAGAAAACGGATATGAACGGTGACCACGGGAGCCCAGTTCTGGTCACACAACGTCATGCCCAAAAGTCCAAACTATCCCGTTAAGAAATGTTTTCAGACAAAGTGGCAAAGAAAGGCAAAATAAGAAGCCAAAAATGTACCACTTCCACACTTGTTTTCACTCTATCATGTCTGTCATGCCATGGATGAGTACAGGCAGTTTTTAGGGAATGTCATGTCATGTCATGTCATATTAATCTTATGTGTCATTACTGATGCCTCGAGATCAGAATACTTAAAAAAATACTAAAAAAAAAAATTATCTCAAAGGTTGCTAGCGAGTTAAAAAAAACAGCAGAGGAAGAGATATAACGCTAATTTTAATTTTAGTAAGAAAACATGATTTTCACAAAACAATCAATTTTTTTTCAAAAATATTTTCCCCAAAAATGGGCTTTGGGATTTCACTCTACAAATTAATTATGTATTTATTTTCTGAAAAGATTTTTTTCTCCAGACAAAGTCTGTAAAAAACGCTAATTTTAATTTTAGTAAAAAAAACATGATTTTCACAAAACAATCATTTTTTTTTCCAAAATGATTTTCCCCAAAAATGGGCTTTGGGATTTCACTCTACAAATTAATTTATGTATTTATTCTATGAAAATATTTTTTTCTCCAGAAAAAGTCTGTAAAAAACGCAAATTTTAATTTTAGTAAGAAAACATGATTTTCACAAAACAATCTTTTTTTTTTTTCAAAATTATTTTCCCCAAAAATGGGGTTTGGGATTTCACTCCAGAAATTCATTTATGTATTTATTCTCTGAAAATATTTTTTTCTCCAGAAAAATTCTGTAAAAAAACGCAAATTTTAATTTAGTAAGAAAACATGATTTTCACAAAACAATCTTTTTTTTTTTCAAAAATATTTTCCCAAAAAATGGGCTTTGGGATTGCACTCCACAAATTAATTTATGTATTTATTCTCTGAAAATATTTTTTTCTCCAGAAAAAGTCTGTAAAAAACGCTAATTTTAATTTTAGTAAGAAAACATGATTTTCACAAAACAATCATTTTTTTCCAAAAAAATGGGCTTTGGGATTTCACCCCACAAATTCATTTATGTATTTATTCTCTGAAAATATTTTTTTCTCCAGAAAAATTCTGTAAAAAACAAATTTTAATTTTAGTAAGAAAACATGATTTTCACAAAACAATCATTTTTTTTCCAAAAATATTTTCCCAAAAAATGGGCTTTGGGATTGCACTCCACAAATTCATTTATGTATTTATCCTCTGAAAATATTTTTTCTCTCCATAAACAACAAATTATTTTTGTTGCGTTTATCATATTGCAGATGCTTTTTTTCCTGTTGTAAACTAATAACAGAAAACTACAAGTTGTAAACTCCAACTACTACATTTATATCAACTAACAGTAAACAAAAACAGGAAGCAGTAAAACCTCACCAGTGACTTTGAAGTACTTTGTCTTCTGTTTCTCCTGCACTTGTGTCACCTGCTGCTCTATCAGCTTGTCATCCACATCCACACAAGGCTGAGCCCCATTCTGGGTCTCCAGGTAATCCAGTTCTCGCTCCACCCGGTCCACTCTCGTTCCCATGCTGTCCAGGTTCACGCGGAGCGTCTCTTTTTCTTTGTCCAAGTTCTCCAGCTGGGAAACCATCTGTTGTTTGAGATCCCGCAGCTCTGAGGCATAGCGGATGGCTTGTTCATGCCACAGGGAGATGCGGTCCTGTAGTGGTTTTTCATGGACAGGTTGGATATATAAAATATACATTTTAAAAAGGATAACTCTTATACATATACATAACTAAATAAAACTAAAATAAATCAAAACTTCACATGTTGTGGTGTCCATAGTACCCGGAGAAAACCCACGCATGCACGGGGAGAACATGCAAACTCCACATAGAGATGGCCCAGGGTGGAATTGAACTCAGGTCTCCTAGCTGTGAGGCCTGTGCGCTAACCGCTCAACCACCGTGCAGCCATGGATGAATCAATTCAAAAATAATTCTAAATGACAAGTGAAGTTTTAAGGGCTGCACCGCGATCGAGTGGTTAGTGCGCAGACCAGGGTTCAATTCCACCCTCGGCCATCTCTGTGTGGAGTTTGCATGTTCTCCCCGTGCATGCGTGGGTTTTCTCCGGGTACTATGGACACCACAAGATGTGAGGTTTTGATTTAGTTTAGTTTTATTTAGTTACGTATATGTATAAGAGTTATCCTTTTTTAAATGATTAAAACACTCTCTGTTATATATATTATGTATAATGAATATTATATAGGGTGGCACAGCAGTCGAGTGGTTAGCGTGCAGACCTCACAGCTAGGAGACCAGGGTTCAATTCCACCCTCGGCCATCTCTGTGTGGAGTTTGCATGTTCTCCCCGTGCATGCGTGGGTTTTCTCCGGGTACTCCGGTTTCCTCCCACATTCCAAAAACATGCTAGGTTAATTAGCGACTCCAAATTGTCCATAGGTATGAATGTGAGTGTGAATGGTTGTTTGTCTATATGTGCCCTGTGATTGGCTGGCCACCAGTCCAGGGTGTAGAAGACAGCTGGGATAGGCTCCAGCATGCCTGCGACCCTTGTGAGGATAAGCGGTAGAAAATGAATGAATGAAATGAAGTTTTGATTCCGAAGAAAAACACTAAAATTGAGGAGCTTCGGAAAACTGAGCTCCCAGTAGAGATGAAAAAAAAAGTAATTTTCTCAACAGGTTCAAATAAACAGCCACGACTTGAAAGAACAATATTGACATAGTAATACTGTAGTAATACAAAGTACTGTCGACAAGCCGTTTTCAGTTCATCTTACCTTCATCTTAAATTCCTCCTACGTCAAAAGTACACGTATAAATGGAGCATAATTGGAGAGAGTCGACTTTTTCCATATTTTCCCCAGGATTTACCCACATCTGCATTCCATTGCCTATTCCTGGAAGTATCCCAATGGAACCCAGAGCTCAACTGTAAAACGAGAGGTGAGAGCCTTACCTCAATGGCGAGCAGCCGCCGCTCCAAGTAGTCAATCAGGGCTTGATGGTGCTGAGCGCTCGCGAAGCACATCACGCTAATCAGGACTACGAGTCTTCTCATCGTGTCTCCTCCTCTGTCGTTTCTTAGACTGGTGAGAAACTTGGAGGAGCCAGCAGATTCCCAGAGGTGGGCTGGAATGTCCGAGGAGCCAGCTGAGCTGACTGGGAGGAGCCGGGAACATCTGGTTGAAATGGGAGGCGGCGTCGGCCTGTCCTTCTTATTTAGTCTATATGGCGTCTACCTGATGACTCACACAGGAACCAGGAAGCTACGTGGTTGAAGCAAGATGTTCAAATGTATCTAAAAAATTTAGAACTCAAAAAAAAAAAATAAACGTTAAAAAATTATGATTATTTCTATATTACCATATTGACCTGAACTTAAAACTGTATTTTATCGCTACTAAAAAAGACGTTTTGGAGATTAATACATACAAACCAAAGCTCACAGAGCTTTTCTTCCCGTAACTCACATACTCCAGCGACTTAAAGTGATGCAGCTATGACAATTTACCAAACAAAAATTTGTTTTAGTTCAAATTTGGACAAATATTGTAGATGGATACAAAGATGGAAATGACCTTTAAGATACTGGTGACTGATTTTGTCTTGTAAAGTATCTTACCAAACAAATAAAGGTCAATATAGTTATTTTGGATAAAATACTAAAAAATGTGTGATTTCCCATATAGATATTTATTGTTATTTGAAGAAATATCAGCGCGGGTCACAAGCAGCTGGCATCGTATTGTTTTTGTTGCAAACTGGTTGCAGCCAGCTAAACAGTGCCTCCCCTGGCTGCAGTCAAGTACTGCACTTAAATCACCTTTAAGACACCTTAGGTGAATTATTTTGTCTTCTAAAGTATCTTACCAAACAAATAAAGGTCAATATGGTTATTTTGGATAAAATACTACGAAAAGTGTGATTCCCCATATAGATATTTATTGTTATTTGAAGAAATATCAGCGCGGGTCACAAGCAGCTGGCATCATATTGTTTTTGTTGCAACCGACTCAACAGTGCCTCCTCTGGCTGCAGCTAAGTACTGCACTTAAATCACCTTTAAGATATTGGTGACTGATTTTGTCTTCTAAAGTATCTTACCAAACAAATAAAAGGTCAATATGGTTATTTTGGATATAATACTTAGAAAAATGTGATTCCTCATATAGATATTTTATTTGAAGAAATATCAGAGCGGGTCAATTGTTTTTTATTCAAACTGGTTGCAACCGACTCAACAGTGCCTCCCCTGGCTGCAGCCAAGTACTGCACTCTAACTCCCACTTTGAACTGTAATTTCCATTATTGCCATCTCGTTCTGGGTTCTGACTTCCCAATTAAATATTATTATTCTGTATTTTCCTTCAATAATTCGATCCAAATTGAAGTTGTTGGACCTGGTAAAACCCATTCAGCTCTGATGGTGCGCCCCCTAGTGGCTGTGAGCAACACAATGCATGACATTGGAGAAGACTAGCAGTTAGGAAATAGTCTTCTTTATGTCATCATTGCCTTTCAACTCATAATCATAAAAGTCCAATACTATAAAGAGATCAGGTTTAAAGCATCCTCGTGTTCATAATTATTTTCAAATCCACAGAGGAATGGTAAGTGGAAAGTGTTTTTTAACATTTTTTTTACTGCAGACAAACAAACAGGATGCTCATATTAACAATTCTACCAGATGAAATCCTTCAATATACGCAGGTTTCTTTGTTATATTTCCTACTTCGCATGAGTGGTAGCTTCCTGTGTCAGTTCAGCAGATATGATAAAGGATGTTTGGGTTTCTTGTTCTTCCAGGCTTTACCACTCTACAACAGTTTGAATTACAGGACCAATTACTGCAGGGAAGACCAAACTGTCATTTGATGTGATTAGTCGTACTCAACTAGTCCGATGCTCTGTAATTGTCTCCAAAGATCAGAAAGACGTAAGGAATAGTCTGGTACGCGTGTGGTATTTTTCCCTGCTGGAAAAAAAGTAGGTGGCGTACTTAGTTCACGACCATTTTCCAGTACTTCAAAATTGCTGTGTCATTCATTTAACTTGGATGATATCATTTCCAGTAGAGGCACACGTGAGGAGAAAAGTGCTGGAAAAAATGGTCAGGAGTATTAACGTTTTACGGTATATTCCACAAGGTTATTTCATTTCTGAGGCATATTTCAAATAAATGTTCCATTCGGTGGAAGGATGATTGCCGTAAAGGTCAGTATTGTTTTTCAGTGTTTGTAATGGTAATGGTTTTATTTCATTTGAACATGCATCAGATTACAATTGAATGCATCACATAATCAGTTCACAGTTCCACATGTCCAAAAGGAGTAGGAAGAAGCAAAGCTTATTAAATCCTACCCCTCCATCTGGTACTTTTACAATCAGTAACTGTTACATTTGTTCACTTCCTGCTTTCCTAATATAGTTTAATTAAAAAATATATATATATATTTTTTTAAATTTTGTTTATTTTTTATATGACCATACAATGACATAATGGGTACCATAATAACTGTAAATATATATCATTAATATATATATATAATATATGAATATAATATTAAATATAAAATTTTGTTTATTTTTATATGACCATACAATGACATAATGGGTACCATAATAACTGTCAATATATATCATTAATATATATAAATAAATAAAATAAATAAAAATAAACAAAATTTTATATTTAATATTATATATATATATATATATATATATATATATATATATATATATATATATATATATATATATATATATATATATATATATATATATATATATATATATAATATATAAATATAATATTAAATATAAAATTTTGTTTATTTTTATATGACCATACAATGACATAATGGGTACCATAATAACTGTCAATATATATCATTAATATATATATATATATATATATAATATATAAATATAATATTAAATATAAAATTTTGTTTATTTTTATATGACCATACAATGACATAATGGGTGCCATAGTAACTGTCAATATATATCATTAATATAAATAATATATATTATATAATATATAAATATAATATTAAATATAAAATTCTGTTTATTTTTATATGACCATACAATGACATAATGGGTGCCATAGTAACTGTCAATATATATCATTAATATATATATATAATATATGAATATAATATTAAATATAAAATTTTGTTTATTTTTATATGACCATACAATGACATAATGGGTACCATAATAACTGTAAATATATATCATTAATATATATATATAATATATGAATATAATATTAAATATAAAATTTTGTTTATTTTTATATGACCATACAATGACATAATGGGTACCATAATAACTGTCAATATATATCATTAATATATATATATATATAATATATAAATATAATATTAAATATAAAATTTTGTTTATTTTTATATGACCATACAATGACATAATGGGTGCCATAGTAACTGTCAATATATATCATTAATATAAATAATATATATTATATAATATATAAATATAATATTAAATATAAAATTCTGTTTATTTTTATATGACCATACAATGACATAATGGGTGCCATAGTAACTGTCAATATATATCATTAATATATATATATAATATATATTATATAATATATATATATAACTAACTGTACTAAACGAGGACTAGTTGGGTATATTCATGTTGGGAAAGATCAATAGTGTCCTTGTAGTAATCAATATATAACTTTATGTAATGCATTTGATATAATTTGTATGTTTTTCAGAGCCATGCAGACTTCTGAGTTTATAATTTAAAGCTGTACTATGAGTACAGTAATATTATGTCGGGTAGGGTTGAAAACCTTCCTTGGGAATTATGAATAAATGAATAAATAATAAATAGGAAAATATTGTCTATAAAAGGAGGTTACTGTTAATGTCACAGTTACAGTTATCATATTTCATATTAACTTATTAGGGATGTCCGAAAGCCAATATGCAAATATTGCGCAACTCTCAACCACTCGACCACCGTGCAACCCTGAAAACTTCATTTGTCATTTAGAATTATTTTTTTAATTATTTTGCACGGTGAATGAGCGGTTAGCGTGCAGGCCTCACAGCTAGGAGACCAGAGTTCAATTCCACCCTCGGCCATCCCTGTGTGGAGTTTGCATGTTCTCCCCGTGCATGCGTGGGTTTTCTCCGGGTACTATGGACACCACAAGATGTGAAGTTTTGATTTATTTTAGTTTTATTTAGTTATGTATATGTATAAGAGTTATCCTTTTTAAAATGATTAAAACACTGTACAGTTAATAAATATTAGGCGTCTGTGTGGAGTTTGCATGCATGGGTTTTCTCCGGGTACTCCGGTTTCCTCCCACATTCCAAAAACATGCTAGGTTAATTAGCGACTCCAAATTGTCCATAGGTATGAATGTGAGTGTGAATGGTTGTTTGTCTATATGTGCCCTGTGATTGGCTGGGATATTTTCACAGCATAAATTCCCAAAGGAGTAACATCCAGGAAATATTTTAGGTACCACGGTAGCACTTGTAGTCAATATGAATACATCATCACATTTGAAATATGAAAAGAATATATTGTGACGTCTCTTAATTACATGACGTAAAATGTCAAATGTTTTTCTTTCTCTTTTGAACCGATTTGCCTACAGCATGTTGTGTCTTCCTCTGTGATTGGGCAGAACTCGGTGAAAGGTTCAGAAACACGCAAATCGATGCAAATCAGTTAAGTGCATTGAAGTGAAGAGGACTGGAGGACTCGAGTTCAGAAGTAAATAAGGATCATCTGTTGGAAGGTACGTATGTTTTAGACCAGGGGTCGGGAACCTTTTTGGCTAAGAGAGCCATGAAGGCCAGATATTTTAAAAATGTGTATCTGTGAGAGCCATATACATTTTTTTAAACATTGAATGCAATAAAATGTGTGCATTTTTATGTAAGACCAACAGTTTTAGATATAATGGGCTCTAATTACGTAGACCAGGCACACTACCCCACGCCAAGGGGGTGTGGCCAGCACACTTTCGTGAGCAGCGCAGTGTCTAATAATAAATCAAATACTTGCTGCCATTAATGCAACTTCTGCTGCTGCATAGTTTTGAACCGTACTCCGTATATTTCATTCTTTTGGCCATCTTCACCAGAAGGCTTGGTTCTGCAGCTTTAGCTATTTGACTAAAGGAGGAAAGTTTACATTTACATGTTTTTTTGACATCTCAATGACCGAGGTAGACTACAGCATTACCCAGTAATAATCAAGTTTTGGTGTTTGACCTGGAAAATATCATCAGGAAAGATAGATATGGTTGGCCGTATTGCAGCAGAATATAGATCAGAGGTAGGGAACCTATGGCTCGGGAGCCAGGTAGGGCTCTTTTGATGACTGTATCTGGCTCTCAAGCATTTACCACAATAAATTTTTTTTTGCTAACAGTTTGCTAACATTTTAAAATAAACATCACAGAAATCACTGTTAAAAATAATATTAAAAATCATTTCTTTCTTATGCATTTTAATTCGTCCATCTATTTTCTACTGCAATATGGCCGACCATATCCATCTTTCTTGATGATATTTTCCAGGTCAAACACCAAAACTTGATTATTACTGGGTAATGCGGTAGTCTACCTCGGTCATTGAGATGTAAAAAAAACATGTAAATGTAAACTTTCCTCCTTTAGTCAAATAGTCACCTAGCTAAAGCTGCAGAACCAAGCCTTTTGACGAAGATGGCCAAAAGAATGAAATATACTGAATACGGTTCAAAACTATGCAGCAGCAGAAGTTGCATTAATGGCAGCAAGTATTTGATTTATTATTGGACACTGCGCTGCTCACAAAAGTGTGCTGGCCACACCCCCTTGGCGTGGGGTAGTGTTCCTGGTCTACGTAATTAGAGCCCATTATATCTAAAACTGTTGGTCTTACATACAAATGCACACATTTTATTGCATTCAATGTTTAAAAAAATGTATATGGCTCTCACAGATACACATTTTAAAATATCTGGTCTTCATGGCTCTCTTAGCCAAAAAGGTTCCCGACCCCTGATATAGATGGACGAATTAAAATGCATAAGAAAGTTGTTGATTTTGAATATTATTTTTAACAGTGATTTCTGTGATGGTTTACTTTAAAATGTTAGCAAACATACATTTTTATTGTGGTAAGAAACGCTTGAGAGCCAGATACAGTCATCAAAAGAGCCCTACCTGGCTCCCGAGCCATAGGTTCCCTACCTCTGTTTTAGACCATGATTAGTTTTCCTATTGTTTGTATATCAAAGTGATTTACTGTAATGTGTGTTTCAGGAAACATTCATTCAGGTCAAATCAACAAGCAACAAAAGCCAACTACCAAAAAACATGGAGTACGCATTTCGAGCGGTAAATCACACCCCTGGGATTATAACCTGGAGAATTGAGGTAATTTGATTTGTGTAGTTTCCCTACTGGATGCTGACTAAACAATACTACCCACTAGTAATAGTGGAAACAGACTTCCTCTCTTTGTGCAATAGAAAATGGAGCTCGTTCAAGTCCCTGAAAAATCTTACGGCCACTTTTACGAGGGTGACTGCTACGTGCTTCTCTATGTAAGTAAAAGCAAATATATTCCGAGAAGGCGTCTTATATTCCAAAACTATTTTTATCCCGTGGTCGTATCTCCAGACCCAGAAAGCGAAGAGCTCTCTGTGTTATGATATCCACTTCTGGATCGGGTCCCAGTCGTCTCAGGATGAACAAGGTGCAGCAGCGATGTACACGACACAACTGGATGACTTTTTGGGCTCGACGCCGATCCAACACAGGGAGGTTCAAGGACACGAGTCTGATGTTTTTAAGGGTTATTTCAAGCAGGGAATAATGTGAGTGGAAGTGTTGAATGTGGGAAATATAACCTAGATATTCCCAGATATATCATCATCATCATCCATTCTGTGTCATACAGCATCAAGAAGGGTGGAGTAGCATCCGGCATGAGGCACACTGAAAGCAACACGTACGACGTCAAGAGGCTGCTTCACGTCAAGGGCAAGAAGCGAGTGATCGCCAAGGAGGTGAGCCGTGCTTTCGGGTTCCCGTTGAGCTTATGTAACAGTCGAGGACAGAGGACCTTGTGTGGAAAGACTCCCAACTCTTAACTCGTTTCAGGTGGAGCTGAACTGGACCAGCTTCAACCTTGGCGATGTGTTTTTGTTGGACACGGGAAAGACCATCATCCAGTGGAACGGTCCCAAGAGTAACAAACAGGAAAGACTTAAAGTAAAATAAGATGAGCAACTGGATGGATACGCAAATATTACATTATTATTATTACTGGTAGAAAGATTAAAATTTCCCATACTTTGCCTCATTTCCCCTTAGGTTCTAAAAATAATCTCAAATGCAAATGGTTATGGGGAATCAAGTGTGTAATAGCAGTTAGTACCAAGTAGTATTAAATGCGTTATTACACAAAAGTACGAGGTACATTATTTAAAAAAAAAACAAAAACAAAAAAAAAACAAAAAAAAAAAACTTAAACTGTCTTATGGAAAGCAGGAAGTGAACAAATAACCAATTACCTAAAAATGTCATCCAGTACTTCTCTACAAGAGAGGAGAAATATGATCTCAGGGAAGAACTACATTTACTACATCTACATTTACTACAAAAAAAATAAACAAAAAAAAACCTTAAACTGTCTTATGGAAAGCAGGAAGTGAACAAATAACCAATTACCTAAAAATGTCATCCAGTACTTCTCTACAAGAGAGGAGAAATATGATCTCAGGGAAGAACTACATTTACTACATCTACATTTACTACAAAAAAACAACAAAAAAAACCTTAAACTGTATTATGGAAAGCAGGAAGTGAACAAATGTAACAGTTACTGATTGTAAAAGTACCAGAAGGAGGGGTAGGATTTAATAAGCTTTGCTTCTTCCTACTCCTTTTGGACATGTGGAACTGTGAACTGATTATGTGATGCATTCAATTGTAATGGTAATGGTTTAATTTCATTTGAACATGCATCAGATTACAATTGAATGCATCACATAATCAGTTCACAGTTCCACATGTCCAAAAAAAGTAGGAAGAAGCAAAGCTTATTAAATCCTACCCCTCCTTCTGGTACTTTTACAATCACTAACTGTTACATTTGTTCACTTCCTGCTTTCCATAATACAGTTTAAGGTTTTTTTGTAGTAAATGTAGATGTAGTAAATGTAGTAAATGTACTTCTTCCCTAAGATCATATTTCTCCTCTCTTGTAGAAAAGTATTGGATGACATTTTTAGGTAATTGGTTATTTTTAGCCTTATGCATTATTTTAGCTGTTTGAAGCTAAAAGTTAGTATGTTCTCTGTAGGCGGCATTATGAATTATCCTTACTGACCTTTTTTTGCAGTACATTTATTTAAGTGAAGATTGCTTTTATATAGTTATTACCCCATATTTCCACACAATAAGTAAGATATGGTAGAAGAGTGTGGAGTGATTTCTGATTGAAAACAATTCTACATAATTATTTCAACATAATTACACAAGTAAATTGTAGTTATTACAACACAATTCCGAGTTGCCTTTTTTTTTACCCTGAAGGGGATGCTGTTGGCCAAAGACATCCGAGACAGAGAAAGAGGAGGTCGTGCGGCGATCAAAGTGATGGAGGGCGACGCAGAGGGCGACACTCCTGACATTATGGACATGCTGACCGGTGTTCTTGGAGAGAGAAGTTCTACTTTGACAGACGGACCACCCGATGAAAGCCCCGACCAAGAGCAGAGGGCGAAAGTCACTCTTTACCAGTGAGTTCTCCGAACCAAGAATGTATGGTGTTTTCACTCTTGTGTGACTTTTTTTGGGGGTCAAATTTTGCCAGTGTCTCTGATGCTGAAGGTCATATTACAATCACAGAGGTTGCAACAAGACCATTGATTCAGGATCTCCTCAGACATGATGTGAGTTGACTTATTTAAACATAAAGTAGCGAGTACAGACAGTCAATACTTAGCTAAGTATCAATACAGGACTGCTACATCCTGGACCATGGTGGTACCAAGGTGTTTGTATGGAAAGGGAGAAAAGCTACCAGAAATGAAAGACAGACCGCCATAAGCAAAGCTATGGTGAGTGACGCACGCCCGTACATCTTGTTCTTGCAAAGTATGTTGACATTATTTGACTGGCTTTCTCAGGAATTCATCAAGGTGAAAAACTACCCCACTACGACAAACGTGGAGGTAATGAACGACGGAGCAGAGTCGTCTCTCTTTAAGCAGCTGTTCCAGACATGGTCGGTGAAGGACCAGACTCAAGGTCTTGGCAAGGTGCACACCATGGGAAAAGTTGGTATGTTGACATTAGTTAGTTATCTCAGTAGTGAGAATGATGTAGATAGAATATGAACAAAGTGGATGCTACTGTTGTGTTTCCATTGCTAGCTAACATCACACAGGACAAATTTGATGTCCATGCGATGCATGAGATGCCACAGATTGCTGCCCAGGAGCGGATGGTGGACGATGGATCAGGACAAGTGGAGGTTTGTGATATTGATTGCTTGTTCCGCGATATGAGTGAAGAAATATTTTTATCATGCTAACGTGGCTCCGATCTAGATAGTCTTCTGACACAGACGTCTCCCATTTAGAATACTAATGTTCTATTCTATTGCAATGGGTTTCACTTTACAATAAAAGGTACCGACCAGACAACATAGCTCCTAGGATAACTCCGGTACTCAAACCCCTCCACCACGATAAGGTGGTGATACATGGAGAATGTAATTACCGTATTTTCTGGATTATAAGTCGCTCCGGAGTATAAGTCGAACAAGGCCAAAAATGCATAATTAGGTAGGAAAAAAAATTTAATTACCGTATTTTCTGGATTATAAGTCGCTCCGGAGTATAAGTCGAACAAGGCCAAAAATGCATAATTAGGTAGGAAAAAAAAATGTAATTACCGTATTTTCTGGAGTATAAGTCGCTCCGGAGTATAAGTCGAACAAGGCCAAAAATGCATAATTAGGTAGGAAAAAAATTTTTTATTACCGTATTTTCTGGAGTATAAGTCGCTCCGAAGTATAAGTCGAACAAGGCCAAAAATGCATAAATTTTATTACCGTATTTTCTGGAGTATAAGTCGCTCCGAAGTATAAGTCGAACAAGGCCAAAAATGCATAATTAGGTAGGAAAAAAAAATTAATTACCGTATTTTCTGCATTATAAGTCGCTCCGGAGTATAAGTCAAACAAGGCCAAAAATGCATAATTAGGTAGGAAAAAAAAATGTAATTACCGTATTTTCTGGAGTATAAGTCGCTCCGGAGTATAAGTCGAACAAGGCCAAAAATGCATAATTAGGTAGGAAAAAAATTTTTTATTACCGTATTTTCTGGAGTATAAGTCGCTCCGAAGTATAAGTCGAACAAGGCCAAAAATGCATAATTAGGTAGGAAAAAAAAAATGTAATTACCATATTTTCTGGAGTATAAGTCGCTCCGGAGTATAAGTCGAACAAGGCCAAAAATGCATAATTAGGCAGGAAAAAAAAATGTAATTACCGTATTTTCTGGAGTATAAGTCGCTCCGGAGTATAAGTCGAACAAGGCCAAAAATGCATAATTAGGTAGGAAAAAAAAAATGTAATTACCGTATTTTCTGGAGTATAAGTCGCTCCGGAGTATAAGTCGAACAAGGCCAAAAATGCATAATTAGGTAGGAAAAAAAATTTAATTACCGTATTTTCTGGAGTATAAGTCGCTCCGGAGTATAAGTCAAACAAGGCCAAAAATGCATAATTAGGTAGGAAAAAAAATTTTAATTACCATATTTTCTGGAGTATAAGTTGCTCCGGAGTATAAGTCGAACAAGGCCAAAAATGCATAATTAGGCAGGAAAAAAAAAATGTAATTACCGTATTTTCTGGAGTATAAGTCGCTCCGGAGTATAAGTCGAACAAGGCCAAAAATGCATAATTAGGTAGAAAAAAAAATTAATTACCGTATTTTCTGGAGTATAAGTCGCTCCGGAGTATAAGTCGAACAAGGCCAAAAATGCATAATTAGGCAGGAAAAAAAAAATGTAATTACCGTATTTTCTGGAGTATAAGTCGCTCCGGAGTATAAGTCAAACAAGGCCAAAAATGCATAATTAGGTAGGAAAAAAAATTTTAATTACCATATTTTCTGGAGTATAAGTTGCTCCGGAGTATAAGTCGAACAAGGCCAAAAATGCATAATTAGGCAGGAAAAAAAATTTAATTACCGTATTTTCTGGAGTATAAGTCGCTCCGGAGTATAAGTCGAACAAGGCTAAAAATGCATAATTAGGCAGGAAAAAAAAATGTAATTACCGTATTTTCTGGAGTATAAGTCGCTCCGGAGTATAAGTCGAACAAGGCCAAAAATGCATAATTAGGTAGGAAAAAAAATTTAATTACCGTATTTTCTGGAGTATAAGTCGCTCCGGAGTATAAGTCAAACAAGGCCAAAAATGCATAATTAGGTAGGAAAAAAAATTTTAATTACCATATTTTCTGGAGTATAAGTTGCTCCGGAGTATAAGTCGAACAAGGCCAAAAATGCATAATTAGGCAGGAAAAAAAATTTAATTACCGTATTTTCTGGAGTATAAGTCGCTCCGGAGTATAAGTCGAACAAGGCTAAAAATGCATAATTAGGCAGGAAAAAAAAATGTAATTACCGTATTTTCTGGAGTATAAGTCGCTCCGGAGTATAAGTCGAACAAGGCCAAAAATGCATAATTAGGTAGGAAAAAAAAATGTAATTACCGTATTTTCTGGAGTATAAGTCGCTCCGGAGTATAAGTCGAACAAGGCCAAAAATGCATAATTAGGTAGGAAAAAAAATTTAATTACCGTATTTTCTGGAGTATAAGTCGCTCCGGAGTATAAGTCAAACAAGGCCAAAAATGCATAATTAGGTAGGAAAAAAAATTTTAATTACCATATTTTCTGGAGTATAAGTTGCTCCGGAGTATAAGTCGAACAAGGCCAAAAATGCATAATTAGGCAGGAAAAAAAATTTAATTACCGTATTTTCTGGAGTATAAGTCGCTCCGGAGTATAAGTCGAACAAGGCCAAAAATGCATAATTAGGCAGGAAAAAAAAATGTAATTACCGTATTTTCTGGAGTATAAGTCGCTCCGGAGTATAAGTCGAACAAGGCCAAAAATGCATAATTAGGTAGGAAAAAAAAAATGTAATTACCGTATTTTCTGGAGTATAAGTCGCTCCGGAGTATAAGTCGAACAAGGCCAAAAATGCATAATTAGGTAGGAAAAAAAAAAATTTAATTACCGTATTTTCTGGAGTATAAGTCGCTCCGGAGTATAAGTCAAACAAGGCCAAAAATGCATAATTAGGTAGGAAAAAAATTTTTAATTACCATATTTTCTGGAGTATAAGTTGCTCCGGAGTATAAGTCGAACAAGGCCAAAAATGCATAATTAGGCAGGAAAAAAAATTTAATTACCGTATTTTCTGGAGTATAAGTCGCTCCGGAGTATAAGTCGAACAAGGCCAAAAATGCATAATTAGGCAGGAAAAAAAAATGTAATTACCGTATTTTCTGGAGTATAAGTCGCTCCGGAGTATAAGTCGAACAAGGCCAAAAATGCATAATTAGGTAGGAAAAAAAAATGTAATTACCGTATTTTCTGGAGTATAAGTCGCTCCGGAGTATAAGTCGAACAAGGCCAAAAATGCATAATTAGGTAGGAAAAAAATTTTTTATTACCGTATTTTCTGGAGTATAAGTCGCTCCGAAGTATAAGTCGAACAAGGCCAAAAATGCATAAATTTTATTACCGTATTTTCTGGAGTATAAGTCGCTCCGAAGTATAAGTCGAACAAGGCCAAAAATGCATAATTAGGTAGAAAAAAAAATTAATTACCGTATTTTCTGGAGTATAAGTCGCTCCGGAGTATAAGTCGAACAAGGCCAAAAATGCATAATTAGGCAGGGAAAAAAAATTTAATTACCGTATTTTCTGGAGTATAAGTCGCTCCGGAGTATAAGTCAAACAAGGCCAAAAATGCATAATTAGGCAGGAAAAAAAAAATGTAATTACCGTATTTTCTGGAGTATAAGTCGCTCCGGAGTATAAGTCGAACAAGGCCAAAAATGCATAATTAGGTAGAAAAAAAAATTAATTACCGTATTTTCTGGAGTATAAGTCGCTCCGGAGTATAAGTCGAACAAGGCCAAAAATGCATAATTAGGCAGGAAAAAAAAATTTAATTACCGTATTTTCTGGAGTATAAGTCGCTCCGGAGTATAAGTCGAACAAGGCCAAAAATGCATAATTAGGCAGGAAAAAAAAATGTAATTACCGTATTTTCTGGAGTATAAGTCGCTCCGGAGTATAAGTCGAACAAGGCCAAAAATGCATAATTAGGTAGGAAAAAAAAAATGTAATTACCGTATTTTCTGGAGTATAAGTCGCTCCGGAGTATAAGTCGAACAAGGCCAAAAATGCATAATTAGGTAGGAAAAAAAATTTAATTACCGTATTTTCTGGAGTATAAGTCGCTCCGGAGTATAAGTCGAACAAGGCCAAAAATGCATAATTAGGCAGGAAAAAAAAATGTAATTACCGTATTTTCTGGAGTATAAGTCGCTCCGGAGTATAAGTCGAACAAGGCCAAAAATGCATAATTAGGTAGGAAAAAAAAATGTAATTACCGTATTTTCTGGAGTATAAGTCGCTCCGGAGTATAAGTCGAACAAGGCCAAAAATGCATAATTAGGTAGGAAAAAAATTTTTTATTACCGTATTTTCTGGAGTATAAGTCGCTCCGAAGTATAAGTCGAACAAGGCCAAAAATGCATAAATTTTATTACCGTATTTTCTGGAGTATAAGTCGCTCCGAAGTATAAGTCGAACAAGGCCAAAAATGCATAATTAGGTAGAAAAAAAAATTAATTACCGTATTTTCTGGAGTATAAGTCGCTCCGGAGTATAAGTCGAACAAGGCCAAAAATGCATAATTAGGCAGGGAAAAAAAATTTAATTACCGTATTTTCTGGAGTATAAGTCGCTCCGGAGTATAAGTCAAACAAGGCCAAAAATGCATAATTAGGCAGGAAAAAAAAAATGTAATTACCGTATTTTCTGGAGTATAAGTCGCTCCGGAGTATAAGTCGAACAAGGCCAAAAATGCATAATTAGGTAGAAAAAAAAATTAATTACCGTATTTTCTGGAGTATAAGTCGCTCCGGAGTATAAGTCGAACAAGGCCAAAAATGCATAATTAGGCAGGAAAAAAAAAATGTAATTACCGTATTTTCTGGAGTATAAGTCGCTCCGGAGTATAAGTCGAACAAGGCCAAAAATGCATAATTAGGTAGGAAAAAAAATTTAATTACCGTATTTTCTGGAGTATAAGTCGCTCCGGAGTATAAGTCAAACAAGGCCAAAAATGCATAATTAGGTAGGAAAAAAAATTTTAATTACCATATTTTCTGGAGTATAAGTCGCTCCGGAGTATAAGTCGAACAAGGCCAAAAATGCATAATTAGGCAGGAAAAAAAATTTAATTACCGTATTTTCTGGAGTATAAGTCGCTCCGGAGTATAAGTCGAACAAGGCTAAAAATGCATAATTAGGCAGGAAAAAAAAATGTAATTACCGTATTTTCTGGAGTATAAGTCGCTCCGGAGTATAAGTCGAACAAGGCCAAAAATGCATAATTAGGCAGGAAAAAAAAATGTAATTACCGTATTTTCTGGAGTATAAGTCGCTCCGGAGTATAAGTCAAACAAGGCCAAAAATGCATAATTAGGTAGGAAAAAAAATTTAAATTACCATATTTTCTGGAGTATAAGTTGCTCCGGAGTATAAGTCGAACAAGGCCAAAAATGCATAATTAGGTAGGAAAAAAAAATGTAATTACCGTATTTTCTGGAGTATAAGTCGCTCCGGAGTATAAGTCGAACAAGGCCAAAAATGCATAATTAGGTAGGAAAAAAAATTTAATTACCGTATTTTCTGGAGTATAAGTCGCTCCGGAGTATAAGTCAAACAAGGCCAAAAATGCATAATTAGGTAGGAAAAAAAATTTTAATTACCATATTTTCTGGAGTATAAGTTGCTCCGGAGTATAAGTCGAACAAGGCCAAAAATGCATAATTAGGCAGGAAAAAAAATTTAATTACCGTATTTTCTGGAGTATAAGTCGCTCCGGAGTATAAGTCGAACAAGGCTAAAAATGCATAATTAGGCAGGAAAAAAAAATGTAATTACCGTATTTTCTGGAGTATAAGTCGCTCCGGAGTATAAGTCGAACAAGGCCAAAAATGCATAATTAGGTAGGAAAAAAAATTTAATTACCGTATTTTCTGGAGTATAAGTCGCTCCGGAGTATAAGTCAAACAAGGCCAAAAATGCATAATTAGGTAGGAAAAAAAATTTTAATTACCATATTTTCTGGAGTATAAGTTGCTCCGGAGTATAAGTCAAACAAGGCCAAAAATGCATAATTAGGTAGGAAAAAAAATTTTAATTACCATATTTTCTGGAGTATAAGTTGCTCCGGAGTATAAGTCGAACAAGGCCAAAAATGCATAATTAGGCAGGAAAAAAAATTTAATTACCGTATTTTCTGGATTATAAGTCGCTCCGGAGTATAAGTCGAACAAGGCCAAAAATGCATAATTAGGTAGGAAAAAAAAATGTAATTACCGTATTTTCTGGAGTATAAGTCGCTCCGGAGTATAAGTCGAACAAGGCCAAAAATGCATAATTAGGTAGGAAAAAAAAATTTTATTACCGTATTTTCTGGAGTATAAGTCGCTCCGAAGTATAAGTCGAACAAGGCCAAAAATGCATAATTAGGTAGAAAAAAAAAATTTAATTACCGTATTTTCTGGAGTATAAGTCGCTCCGGAGTATAAGTCGAACAAGGCCAAAAATGCATAATTAGGCAGGAAAAAAAAATTTAATTACCGTATTTTCTGGAGTATAAGTCGCTCCGGAGTATAAGTCGAACAAGGCCAAAAATGCATAATTAGGTAGGAAAAAAAAATGTAATTACCGTATTTTCTGGAGTATAAGTCGCTCCGGAGTATAAGTCGAACAAGGCCAAAAATGCATAATTAGGTAGGAAAAAAATTTTTTATTACCGTATTTTCTGGAGTATAAGTCGCTCCGAAGTATAAGTCGAACAAGGCCAAAAATGCATAAATTTTATTACCGTATTTTCTGGAGTATAAGTCGCTCCGAAGTATAAGTCGAACAAGGCCAAAAATGCATAATTAGGTAGAAAAAAAAATTAATTACCGTATTTTCTGGAGTATAAGTCGCTCCGGAGTATAAGTCGAACAAGGCCAAAAATGCATAATTAGGCAGGAAAAAAAAATTTAATTACCGTATTTTCTGGAGTATAAGTCGCTCCGGAGTATAAGTCGAACAAGGCCAAAAATGCATAATTAGGCAGGAAAAAAAAAATGTAATTACCGTATTTTCTGGAGTATAAGTCGCTCCGGAGTATAAGTCGAACAAGGCCAAAAATGCATAATTAGGTAGGAAAAAAAAAATGTAATTACCGTATTTTCTGGAGTATAAGTCGCTCCGGAGTATAAGTCGAACAAGGCCAAAAATGCATAATTAGGTAGGAAAAAAAAAAAATTAATTACCGTATTTTCTGGAGTATAAGTCGCTCCGAAGTATAAGTCGAACAAGGCCAAAAAAAATACATAAGTCACACTGGAGTATAAGTAATTTTTTTTTGCGGGTAATTTTTCTCCATCGCTGTCCCCGCCCTCTAGAACTCTTTGCCCCATTCACTCCGCGCTTGCCCCGACCTTCCCACCATCAAAAAACAACTCCTGTTTAAATCAGTTTTTAATGTCTTAACTTTTTATATCCGACTGCTGCGCACCGCTTTTTAGCCTTGTTTTTAGCTCTGAATGAATGTATGGATGTTGTATTTTAATGCATCTTATACTGTTGTTTTTACTCTACTCTATTTTTACTTTTTTTTTTCTCTACTGTAAAGCATCTTTGAGTACTCTGAAAAGCACTATACAAATAAAATTATTTGCAGTTATTATTATTTTTAATTTATTTTACAAACTACTTGACCAAAATAGACATTACATGCTATTGGACGAGGCGAGTTCTATCAATAAAATAATAGAGAAAACAGGCTGAATAGGTGTAAGATATGCTAACACAATGGTTATTCAGCTACACAAAATATAAACATGAACAGAAAAGGTGTCCAGTATTTTTTTCATTTACAAGTCACTCTGGAGTATAAGTCGCAGGAACAGCCAACCTATGAAAAAAAGTGCGACTTATAGTCAAGAAAATACGGAAATATTTGACATTATTGGATTGACCACATGCTAGTGGCATGTCGGAAGAGGTACGTTGAACGACAAAACAAACAAAAAATCCATCAAATGTAGGCCCCGCCCAGGGATCACACATACTTGTGGGTCCAGCCAAAATGGCTTCTTATTGGAGGGCGGCGGGGTGTGCGGGGACTGTTGGGGTGCTGGGCACTAGGTGGGTGCACTCATGGGCTAGAGGGGTCGGGGCCAGGTGGGTTGGCTGGCGAGGTTGGTGGTGTGCTACGGCAATGTCCTGGGGTTTTTCTGGGGTGTCCGATGTTCCCACTCTTCTTTTGTTGTTTTGTCTTATGTAAGATTCTGTGATTATATGTGTGGAAAAAAAAACACTTATTGAATTGGTAACTGTATGCATGTCTGAAATAAATTAAGAAGAAAATTGTAGCTATGATAAAATTCCACACGTCTGTGATGCCCCCCCAGGTGTGGAGAATTGAGAATATGGAGCTGGAACCCGTGCAGCCTCAAACTTATGGCTACTTCTACGGAGGAGACTGCTACCTCATCCTCTACACTTACTTAGTGAACAACAAGAAGAGTTACCTGCTCTACATATGGCAGGTGAGACTCCCAACACCATACTTAGCATCGTAGCTAGCATCGGGCTATCCTTCTACGGTCACACATGGTGTTGTGTTTCAGGGGCGACATGCCACACAGACCGTGTTAGGAGCGTCCGCCCTTCAGGCAATAAATATGGACGAGAGGTACGGTGGGGCGCCGGTTCAAGTGAGAGTGACAATGGGGAAAGAACCAAAACATTTTTTGGCCATTTTCAAAGGCAAGATGGTCATCTATGAGGTAGGAATGTCAAGTATCAAATGAATCCCATTACACATTTTACGGAAGACTACAGTGGAGTCCTCAATAACACAAATAACTGACATTGAATCCCATCCCCTGTCAGGGTACTACACCAGGAAACGAGTGTTTTGAACCAGAGCCCCCGGTAAGACTGTTCCAGGTCCATGGTAGTGAGCCGTCCAATACAAAAGCCATAGAGGTTTCAGCACTGGCATCTTCTCTCAACTCCAATGATGTGTTCCTGCTCAAGAGTCAATGTGGACTCTATCTGTGGTGCGGAAAGGTAGGAAAGAGGAGAAGAATCCTGTTATGCTATCATTGTGATCATTATGATGGACTGAATTTGGTTTTGAACGAGGTGAGATTTTTAACCAAACAAATATATATACACATACATATAATATATCATAAAAATAATAATAAATAATAAATAAAAATAATAATAATAAAAATAAAAATAAAAATAAAAATAAAAATAAAAATAAAAATAAAAATAAAAATAAAAATAAAAATAAAAATAAAAATAAAAATAAAAATAAAAATAAAAATAAAAATAAAAATAATACTAATACTAATAATAATATATAGTATGTTTGGAGGGAATTTGGGGGTATCAAAGTAGTTCAGATAAAAAAAGATGAGTTGGAGTACTCTTGCTAGTATTATATAAGGGGTCACCAACGCTGTGCCCACGGGCGCCCATGCGCCCACGTGGACCACTTAAGGCGCCTGTGAGGCATCTTCTAAAAATAGCACTGGTCACAAATTAGCATTGTTTTTTTTTGTGCTTTAAATTTTGAATCACGGGCAGCACGGCGGTCTAGTGGTTAGCACGCAGACCTCACAGCTAGGAGACCAGGGTTCAATTCCACCCTCGGCCATCTCTGTGTGGAGTTTGCATGTTCTCCCCGTGCATGCGTGGGTTTTCTCCGGGTACTCCGGTTTCCTCCCACATTCCAAAAACATGCTAGGTTAATTAGCGACTCCAAATTGTCCATAGGTATGAATGTGAGTGTGAATGGTTGTTTGTCTATATGTGCCCTGTGATTGGCTGGTCACCGGTCCAGGGTGTACCCCGCCTGTCGCCCGAAGACAGCTGGGATAGGCTCCAGCACCCCCCGCGACCCTCGTGAGGAAAAAGCGGTAGAAAATGAATGAATGAATTTGCTTTTAGGGAGCCAGTGGAGACGAGAGAGCCATGGCAAAGGAGTTCAGCTCTGTGATCGGAAAGAAGTCACAGAGCCTCCAAGCACAGATTATTGCAGAGGGTCAAGAGACCGATGGATTCTGGGAGATACTCGGAGGCAGAGCTCCTTACGCTTGTGACAAGAGGTAAGAAATGACTGACAGCAATGAGAAGCTTTCAGCACTGTGATAGATCCATTATGTTTGCTTGTGCCTTCAGACTAAAGCAGGCGGTTTTGGACCATCAGTCACGGCTGTTTGAATGCTCCAATAAATCCGGACGCTTCATTGTGACCGAAGTGACCCAGTTCACGCAAGATGACCTCAGTGAGGATGACGTCATGTTACTAGACACATGGGACCAGGTACAAGAAGGCAACACACAAAATACAGTATTAAAGTATCTCACAGTATCTCAACTATGAGTGTAGTACTGTATATAATAAACACGGTGGTGCCTTCAGGTGTTTCTCTGGATCGGTAAAGAGTCCAACACAGTAGAACGCAACGAGGCGGTGCTCACCACTAAAGAGTACCTGCGCACACACCCTGGGGGCAGAGATCCAGACACGCCCGTCTTTTTGATCAAGCAAGGATTTGAACCACCCACCTTCACGGGTTGGTTCACTGCTTGGGATCCTTCTAAATGGAGTGTAAGTGCAACTCAAAACTATTCATGATGCTGGGTCTGAGACAATATTGCTACTATTAATAATTTTATTTCTACTATGTTACACTCTGTGTGTAACGACCCAGCCTCCACCCACCAAGACGAGAGTCGTTTGTTGTTGTATAATGGAACAAACGCTCTTTTGCATTTGAGATTTTTAACCAAACAAACTTAAACCAGGGCTGCACGGTGGTCGAGTGGTTAGCACGCAGACCTCACAGCTAGGAGACCCAAGTTCAATCCCACCCTCGGCCATCATCTCTGTGTGGAGTTTGCATGTTCTCCCCGTGCATGCGTGGTTTTTTTTTGTATACTTCCCTTGTCATCCATCCCCAAATGTTCTCAATTGGATTTAGACCAGGAATGGTCCGAACTTGGCTGCACGGCGGTCATGTGGTTAGCGCGCAGACCTCACAGCTAGGAGAGTTCAATTCCACCCTCGGCCATCTCTGTGTGGAGTTTGCATGTTCTCCCTGTGCATGCGTGGGTTTTCTCCGGGTACTATGGACACCACAAGATGTGAAATTTTGATTTAGTTTAGTTTTATTTAGTTATGTATGTATGAGTTATCCTTTTAAAAATGATAAACCACTGTACAGTTAATAAATATTAGGCGTCTGTGTGGAGTTTGCATGTTCTCCCTGTGCATGCGTGGGTTTTCTCCGGGTACTCCGGTTTCCTCCCACATTCCAAAAACATGCTAGGTTAATTAGCGACTCCAAATTGTCCATAGGTATGAATGTGAGTGTGAATGGTTGTTTGTCTATATGTGCCCTGTGATTGGCTGGCCACCAGTCCAGGGTGTACCCCGCCTCTCGCCCGAAGACAGCTGGGATAGGCTCCAGCACCCCCGCGACCCTTGCGAGGATAAGCAGTAGAAAATGAATGAATGAATGAAAACTTAAACCAATTCACAAAACAATACAAGTATGTTTTGAAATGTGTATTGTCCCACAAATTGACACTAAAAAATATTATTGTCAAAATTTTTAGACCAAGAAAGCAATGTCATAATCTGACAATCTACAGTTTCCGCCTAGCGACTAGCTGTTTTTGGTTTCCGGACTGTTTAACAATGGAAAAAAACAGCCACACATCACTTGCTGACACTGATGCTGGGAACTCCCGATTGCAAGGTCTACAGCAGGGGTCTCAAACCCGCAGGACACTAGTTTGAGGCCCCCGCCTTGATATGAAAGTTTAATGTTAGTGCGGCCCGCGCAAGTTTGATATGGATGCTGTATGGTATCATGTACCCAGAAAAAATTATTACCTTTGATTAATGTTCATGTTAAAGGTTAAATAACTGTTAATAGTTATCCTCCCTATCCGTGTGGAAGTGGTAAGTTTTTGGCTATTTAAGTTTAAAGGAAATAACTTGAAGGCTACCGTTTAGGTCGCTAGCTCTCTAGTTTGCGAGTTAGCATGTGTCTCAAGACCCTGCAGTTGCGCAATATGTTGTAAATAAAAAGAGTATAAATGTGACTATAGTCGTGTTTTGTCATGTCTACAGGGCTCTAATAATGCTTTGTTCATTTTAATCTGAAAAAAATAATTTGTCTACCCACCAACTATATGTGGTTTCTTAAGTTATTATTACATTTATTTATTTATTACTGATTGATTGATTTTCTTTATTCTTGATTTGTTTATTTATTTTTAATCTTATTTTGTGTAGAAAAATAAAAATTAAGATATTTGAGAACAGTGTAATGTTTTATCAGAGCTTTTCTTGTAGAAAATTGGAACCAAGGTGACGTTTTTTTTATTTTTTTGTTTTTAATAAATGTGTTTTTTTTGTAAAACCTGATGCGGCTCAGTCTCACCCAGACCCGAGCTCCAGTGGCCCCCAAGTAAATTGAGTTTGAGACCCCTGGTCTACAGTGTGCATTAAACACTTAATGCACGGTTCCAATAGTGCCTTGCACGATGCCAGACTTGACAATCTGATCGTCTTGTTGTTCTTGCAAGACAGCATCAAACCAGATCTTGTGACACCTCTTATTACGATCAACAGTTTTTGTCTTAACATTCATCCTTGTTGCTCTTTTTTACATGTGTGTTTCATTTGATTTCTAGATTGTACAATGAAAAACAAGCTGATGGCCACATTTCGACACCACCGATGCAGATTGACATGTCTTTTTTTTTTCTCCACAGGAGGGGAAGAGTTATGAGCAACTGAAAAAGGAGCTTGGAATTGTCACCTCCCCCATTAATGCAAATGTATGTCCACTCAGATTATCGTCAAAAGAACATCACATCTAGATATGAGACAGTAAAAGCATCTTTAAATATTTCTAGGTTTCCAGCTGTGGGGAAAATGATAAAAGCTTGCAGTGTTTTCCTGCGGAGGTTTTGGTCAATAAGCTTGTCAATGAGCTGCCCGGAGATGTCGACCCGGCCCAGAGAGAGGTACTCTTGACAGGACATATGGATTTTATAGAATGAATCAAAACCTTTCCTGTGCCCCGCCCCGCTTTTTAACCAATGAATGTTGTATTTTGGTGTGTCTTTTATTCTGTTTACTTGCTCTATTCAACTTCATAGTGTCTTTGAGTATCATGAAAAGCGCTATACAAATAAAATGTATTATTATTATTATTATTCCAAAAGTAGTAACTTATCATGTTGCCAACTTGCCTTTCAGAGATACCTCACCGAGTCGGAGTTCTGCAACATCTTTGGCATCTCCAAAGACCAATTTGCAAGCCTGCCCCGTTGGAGACAGCTCAACTTGAAAAAACAAAAAGGTCTCTTTTGACGTATTTGTGGAGAAAGTGGTGGTCGATTACTAGGGAATTCATTTTTGCATCAGACCTCATAATATCAGCACATGTAAAATGTATGAATTAGTTCTGATAATGTGTACTTATTGATAAGTTAAGCACTCAAGTGATGAAATTCAGTCATTCATTTTACCCCAATAAACTATTTCATATCCAAATCTGTCAGTGAATGTTTCCCTATGCTAATTTGCCTCGCAATAAATGATAAATAAACACCCAAGACCAAAGCATTTGAATCAATACAAAATATTGGTCTCATCTGAGGACGGTGCCATGCTCAATGCTGTCTTAGTGCACGGTTTCTAATGACACAATACATTGTTATTTGCACAAAAAGGTCATTTGTAAATATTGTATGCAGTTCATCCATAATAGTGACATATCCGAGACGTGTGGCTGTTTTTTTTCAGTCAACCTATGAAAAAAAAAGTGCCACTTATACTCCGGAAAATACGGTAAAATACTACAGGTTCTCAATGCTAATACAAATCAGGAAGGCCGTGAAAGTATTTCTGTCCATGACATGACAGTTACTTTCAAACAGCGGGCAAATACCATATTTTCCGGACTATAAGACACATTTTTTTTCATAGGTTGGCTGTGTCCTGCGACTTATACTCCAGAGCGACTTATAAATTAAAAAAAGTGTTTATGTTCCATAAACACTGGACACCTTTTCTGTTCATGTTTATTTTTTGTGTAGCTGAATAAGCATTGTGTTAGCATATCTTACACCTATTCAGCCTGTTCTCTATTCTTTTATTGTTAGAACTTGCCTTCCAAGAGGACGTAATATCTGTTTTGGTTAAGTAGTTTGGAAAATAAATTACCCGCAAAAAATGCGACTTATACTCCAGTGCGACTTATGTTTTTTTTCTACCTAATTATGCATTTTTGGCTTTATACTCCGGAGCAACTTATAGTCCAGAAAATACGGTACTTTTTAAAGCTATCTGAAACAGATAACATTGTTAGCTGTTTATTAGTGGCTAAATGCTTAAAACATACTTTCATTTGCAAAAAAAAGGTCATTTGTAAATATTATATGCAGTTCATCCATGAGAGTGACATATCCGAGACGTGTGGCTGTTTTTTTTCAGCCAACCTATGAAAAAAAAGTGCCACTTATAGTCCGGAAAATACGGTAAAATACTACAGGAAGGTCGTGAAAGTATTTCTGTCCATGACATGACAGTTACTTTCAAACATTGCCTTTCATAAAAGTATGAAGACAGTGGGCCAAGTACCGTATTTTACGGACTATAAGTCACATTTTTTTTTCATAGGTTGGCTGTGTCCTGCGACTTATACTCCAGAGCGACTTATAAATGAAAAAAAAGTGTTTATGTTACATAAACACTGGACACCTTATTGTTAAAACTTGCCTTCCAAGAGGACGTAATGTCTGTTTTGGTTAAGTAGTTTGGAAAATAAATTTACCCGCAAAAATGCAACTTATATACTCCAGTGCGACTTTTTTTCTACCCATTTATGCATTTTTTTTTTTTAAATTATGCAGTCCAGAAAATAAAGTACTTTTTAAAGCTATCTGAAACAGAATCATTAACATCAGTTTGATTGAAGACCTTTTATTTTGAAATATGTATTTATCAAGTCTGCAAAATGTGTGGAAATAAAGCATTGATTATTTGAATTGTCAAACAGTTGTGAACTAAAATACGGCATCTTAACCGCTCTAATGAAGTCCCTTTAAATTTAGGCTCTAACCACAGGATGTGCCTGTAAAACATGTCAACATCCGTGAACGCGTGCGCTCAATTACAATGTATTGTTACAATGTGCAATGCCAAATGGAGTCGTACTGTAGATTGTGACAGACAGCATCAACAGTCATCGGATCTGTGTGTGAAAACACAGCAGCTAAACAAGTATTATGCCAGAAACAGTCACGACATTAGACTGCAAATATACAAGTATATTCAGCACTCTATTATTAATTATTGTAAAGACCAGTGATAATTAAGACACTTTGTACTACGTCAAGAATAGAATGATCATATTGTGGATTTAAAAAGAAGACATGTAACTTAAGTATTGTTGAATATATTTGCAAAACACAGTGTAAAAAACAGTATAAAGATAAACTGTATGTGCCGTGCGGAAATAAATACATGACATGCGTGTTCATGCAAACTACAGCTCCCAACAGAGGTGACAATTCTGCCCATTAAAAATTAAACATCTCTGCAGGTTTACAGCAATCAGACATGAAAAAAGACCCAAAATGTCATTGAGCTCTACAGCAATTGTGCAAACATACGGTATTTCAATGCAGCTAGAGCAGGGGTGGGCAAACTTTTTGACTCGCGGGCCGCATTAATTTAACAAAATTGACGGGGGGGGGGGGGGGGGGGGGGGGGGTTATGTAGTATTTTACACATAACAGTCCATTTTTACACCTATATTTTTACACATATTTTACATGTAAAAGTGTCATGCAATCTGCTATATGTGCACTTTGAAATCATTTATTTGATGTAAAGTGTGTTTCTCAATGTATTATTATTATTATTGTTATTTTTATTAGAATTATTATTATTATTAGTTATAGTAATGCTATTATATTATTATTATTTTGTTATAATAATATTACTACCATTATTATATTAATATTATTAACAACAATATTAATATAATACTAGTATTATTATCATTATTTGTATTACTATTATTGTGCTTGTGCTCCTTTTTCCAGGAGTATTTTGTAATATTATTACCATTATTATATTAATATTATTAACAACAATATTAATATAATAGTAGTATTATTATCATTATTGACAACATTATTATTATTATTATTATTATTATGTGCTTGTGTCCCTTTTTACAGGAGCATTTTGTAACAGACCACATCAAATATCGAAATTGATAAAGCAGCTACCTCAACCATCAAAAAATTGGCCCAAGCCACGATGCCAGGTTGTACGTTGAGTTCAAATGAAATATTTGGAAAAAACAGGCGGGCCATATTGAAACACTTGGTGGGCCGGATGTGGCCCCCGGGCCGTAGTTTGCCCACCCCTGAGCTAGACGATCAGGCTGTTCCGGGTCTTGATTTGTTTGCTTCTAAAACGGAATGTTGTTTTGAAAAGCACATTTATGCCGACTTGTGAAAAGTGCAAATGCAGCCAATGATCCCTAAATTCTCCAAAGAAACAGTACAAAAAGACATAAAAAAGTACAGCTCCCTTAAAAATCAGCCAGGCAGTGAATAAATAGTGGTACCCTCACTTTAGGAATATAATGAACCTTACAAACTACAATCTGCAGTAGAATGAGCCTCCCAAAAACTACTTAAAGCCACTTTGCAGACAGACTGACGGCAAAATATTGCAGTGTCTTTTTTTACTCGTACTAATAAACCTTCTTGTGCAGGCAGCTTTGAAAGTAAGCTGTAAGTAAATTGTTAAAAATTCAAAAAAGTATAAAATCGAAGTCTTAAGACACAAAGTGAAGATATGATTGGCCAAAGTATCATACAGTAAACCTCGGATATATCGGAAATTCGCTCACAACGGACAGATAAAAAAAGAACCGATTTTTCTGTAATTTTTTTTTTTTTTTTATTACAATAACTATGGGACCCGGTGTTGCCATCAGAGAATTAATGAAAAGCGGTCCACTAAGCTTAAGTTAATTTCCATTTAAGGACCGAAATAATACTAATTATTTTAAGTCAAAATAGCAACTAAATGCTGATTAATATTTTTCTTGAATATATCCATATTTGGTAAGGTGGGAAAGGTGTCAGCGAGTTCCATAGACGGCATGCCCTTGGTACGTAAGAGGATTGGTGAAGATGTGTGCAAGACCTGGGGATAGTTACACAGTATGAATGTGCAGTAGAGGAGGATCTTGTTGTCCTCAAACTAGCAAACACCGGGGGGATGATCGAACCAATTTCCAACGATGGCTTGAAGAAGAAATGTCTGTAAAAATGTGCAGAGAGTAGCAACATCTCTTCTAAGCTCCAAGGGGTAAATACCAGCATTGATTGGGTCTTCAATGTTCAGAAGACGCAAGGCCTTCCGCTGAAGTCTGCATAGAATACTGAGAGCAGTATTGCCAGCTCCACTCCAAATGGGTGATGCATACTCCATGAGGGGTCGAATGTAGGCCTTGTAGATGGTAACTCTGGCCTTGAAGAGGAGAAGATCCCTTGACCGACTTAGGATGTACTAGAGCCGCTTTGCAGTCTTCTTAGCAAGATATGTAATATATGGGGTCCAAGTAACAGTGTTGGTAATAACAACACCAATTCCATTTCCAATAAAAATTCATTGCATATATCGGATTTTTTTTTATAACGAATTTCGCCTATTTCGGACAAAATCTCCAGTCCCGTTCCAATGCATTTCCATTAAATTTCCCTCGCATGTATCGGATGGAGGCGGCACGGCGGTCTGGTGGTTAGTGCGCAGACCTCACAGCTAGGAGACCAGGGTTCGGTCCCCGCCCTCGGCCATCTCTGTGTGGAGTTTGCATGTTCTCCCCGTGCATGCGTGGGTTTTCTCCGGGTACTCCGGTTCCCACATTCCAAAAACATGCTAGGTTAATTGGCCACTCCAAATTGTCCATAGGTATGAATGTGAGTGTGAATGGTTGTTTGTCTATATGTGCCCTGTGATTGGCTGGCGACCAGTCCAGGGTGTACCCCGCCTCTCGCCCGAAGACAGCTGGGATAGGCTCCAGCACCCCCCGCGACCCTCGTGAGGAAAAAGCGGTAGAAAATGAATGAATGAATGAATGAATGTATCGGATGGCCGCACCGTGGTGCTCCGATTCGCCGAATCGTGACAGGCCGCATTACGACGTCATTTGCAGCGTTTTCAGCGTCCAGGTACATTGGAAACATAGTCAAGGAAGTGCCTTTTTATAACGGATAAAGTACGATTTACACATATACCGGATATAAATCCGATATATATGCGTAAAACGGACATTTTCCGGTATACGCATATAACGGATTTCGCTTATATCGGACAAAACCAGTGGGAACAATTGAATCCGATATATCCGAGGTTTACTGTATTAGCTAGTGCAGTGATTCCCAACTACAATGCCGCTGCACATTAGAATGTCATGAAAGATCCCAAATGATCCTTGTTCATCCGGACTAGCCCCCTTTTGCTAATAATAAAACATATCGCTTCCCTAAAGATTTTTCTAATGTAAAATATGTACCTCATTAAAGGTTGGAAAACACTGAGCAAGTGAACCACCTGAGCTCTGTTGCTATGAGACCGTTTATAAAAAAAAAAAAAAAAAAAAAAAAAAAAGTGTGTGGTTTCTAACTACTCTCCAAACAGATAAATTAAGACACTACGCAGTTGTCGCTATTTTGGACCTCGTGGGAGTCGGTGCTATCAGTGTTGCATTTGTTGGTCACCTGGTGCGTTGTGGAGTCATGAGGCAGCTCCGCAGTGTCACCCGGAAACATGCGCTCCTGCTCCGGAGTCTCCGCAGACGCGTCTTCGTACGTGCTCGCTGTGTCAGAGTCGCTCTTATCCGGAGAAGGATCTCGTTCGGTGTAGCTTTCGTAAGGCCTCCGATGCACCCCGTCACCAGAGACAGGGTTGTCCAGTGCGAGGGAGGGGGCACTATTGGCCACCCACTTCATCTTTATCGTCGCATTTCCGTCGTCCGTCTTGGATGCTGGTGCAGCTTCACACGGGGAGGTGTCGTCATTGGCATTACCATTCATTTGGTGTGCTGGTCTCGTTGCATCCACCGACTCTTTGGTATTTCTTTCCTATACAGAAACATAGTAACAGCAAAGTAAAGCCAACAACATGCATTGGATTGGAATTATGTTAATAAGAATGTGTACTTTTCCTATACCATCCATTTATACTTATTGATACATATCAATACAATACTATATCAGGGTTGATGTGGAACTGGAACTGAAATGTTTCCTGTAAAACAGGGGTCTCAAACTCAATTTACCTGGGGGCCACCGGAGCTAGTTTCTGGGTGAAGCCAGGCTTCAAAAAAAATAAAAAATAAACAAAACGCATTTATTAAAAACTGGGAAAAAAAAAATCTATACAAAAAATATCTTCAATGCTTTTGCTTCTGCTATACCCTACACTTTTTCAGTACTTTGGTTCCGGTTTTCCACACCAAAATATCTGATAAAACATTCCACGGTTCTCAAACTTAAAAAAAAAAAAAAAAAAAAAACCTAAAACGCATTTATTAAAAACTGGGGAAAAAAAAATCAATAAAAAAAATATCTTCAATGCTTTTGCTTCTGCTATACCCTACACTTTTTCAGTACTTTGGTTCCGGTTTTCCACACCAAAATATCTGATAAAACATTCCACGGTTCTCAAACTTAAAAAAAAAAAAAAAAAAACCTAAAACGCATTTATTAAAAACTGGGGAAAAAAAAATCAATAAAAAAAATATCTTCAATGCTTTTGCTTCTGCTATACCCTACACTTTTTCAGTACTTTGGTTCCGGTTTTCCACACCAAAATATCTGATAAAACATTCCACTGTTCTCAAACTTTAAAAAAAAAACAAAAAAAAAAAAAACCTAAAACGCATTTATTAAAAACTGGGAAAAAAAAAATCAATAAAAAAAATATCTTCAATGCTTTTGCTTCTGCTATACCCTACACTTTTTTCTGTACTTTGGTTCCGGTTTTCCACACCAAAATATCTGATAAAACATTCCACTGTTCTCAAATATCTTAATTTTAATTTTTCTATACACAAAATAAGATTAAAAAAAATAAACAAATTAACAAAAAAGACAATAAATCAATCAGTAATAAATAAGTTAAATAATAATAAAACAGCAAATAAGAAAAACGTAAAAAAACACATACAGTTGGTTTACCCAATTAGCAAGTTAGCATCGTACTCAGTTCCATCTGGGAGCAGCGTCGTAACTTTAACAACATGTTTGATTAGATGCTTTATCTATTTTCTATTTTATTCCAAACCATTTCCTGCATTTATTTGTACCCAGCGTCATAAGCCTTTAGCTTCATTGCTAATCCAAAGCAAAACAGGGCGGGGGTAACAGGGTAGGGTAACAGTATGGGCGGGGGCAAAATCATGTTAATTGTGTCCGGTGTGCACACGGCTTTAAGCTGTCATTTCGACATTAAACTTTGATATCAAGGTGGGGGGCCTCAAACTAGCGTCTCGTGGGCCGCATTTGGCCCGCGAGTTTGAGACCCCTGCTGTAAAATATCACATGACCTCTTTTAATGTTTCCACTTTCTGCATCAGAGAGCGGACCAAAGTCTCCAGTTTCCTCTTTGCATCCCGTTCCCGCTCCAACTCCTGCAGAGCAGATTAGAGACAAGTGGCGTCGTCAGCTTCGGTCACAATCCAAAACTAGTAAACGTTACATATGTTGGTGTCGCAGCACCACGGAGCACACCGACGCACCAAATGAGCATCTCGAGCCTCCCTTTGGGCCTCGGCCAGCAGCTCCTCTACACCCTCCAACGTGTCCTGCAAAACGTCCACCTGGAACAACAGAGCCTCACGCTCCACCTCCAGCCCACGCAACTCGTGCAGCGCCTCGTCATAGCTGGCCTGTAGCTCCAGCTACACCGCAAACAAGGTAACCAAATCAATATGTGTCCTGTGACTGTGTGGGGGCTGAAAAAATATACTATTATGCTATTATATAGTTAACAGTTACAGCATACATATAGCATATATACTGTATATACAATAATTAGACATATTTATACATGAAGAAAGTGTCACCATTTCAGGAAGTCCCATGAAGAGGTCCTGCTCAGACTGCTGAAAGGACAAAAATACATGATGTAATGTTAAATGACATGAATACAAACATTACAGTAAAATAAAATACCAATATCTTTAAATTATATGTTGCTTATTGCAAAACAGTAACATACACACATCAGATAAATATTGCCCTTTTTGACCGAGTATAAAGGAATCGGGTCTTAATAATATGACACTGCATCAATCAGGGCGGCACGGCGGTCTAGTGGTTTGCGCGCAGACCTCACAGCTAGGAGACCAGGGTTCAATTCCACCCTCGGCATGTTCTCCCCGTGCATGTGTGGGTTTTCTCTGGGTACTCCGGTTTCCTCCCACATTCCAAAAACATGCTAGGTGAATTGTCCATAGGCATGAATGTGAGTGTGAATGGTTGTTTGTCTATATGTGCCCTGTGATTGGCTGGCGACCAGTCCAGTGTGTACCCCGCCTCTCGCCCAAAGACAGCTAGGATAGACAGCACCTCCGCGACCCTTGTGAGGAAAAAGCGGTAGAAAATCAATCAGTTCATGCCATCTTTGACGTGCGCACTGACTCTGTCTCACACTTAATTTGCACATCAGATGGTAGAACACATTTGTCGCGTCGTCACTGTTGATTTGAAAACTTTGCATATTATGGTCTCTTGCTCAAAATCTGCTCTATTGCAACCAAACCACTTCCTTATTACAGAGGTACTTCCCAGTTCATCTACTACTCTGCTTCTCCTCTGCCTTACGTTATGCAAATTTATTCTTTTGTCGTCTCTGCTCTGCACCGTTGTGGTAGACGTGAGGCGTCAATGTGTTTTGTGGCTCAAAGTGGCAGAAGAAACTCTGCTCTTTTCTGTTTAAAATGATCATTCTCTCCGGCATAAGTCACTCTCTTAAGAAGTTATACTGGTATACCAGTACATAGTAAAAATTATCGCCCAACCCTATTAATTATAGCCAGGTATTTACTTCCCTAAACAGCAAAGTGGTTGAGCACAGCAGCAGAACCAATGTTGTACTAGCAGTAAGGAGCAAACTGCACAGTCAGCATTAATACTGTGTGTTCATTGTAATCAACAGTGCAGGATTTTTACTACTTTAAAGCGCATGCAGAGGTACACGAAAGCTGTCTGAATCTGACCACTCGTGATATTCCAAATCCAGCTACTACCATTTTCGGGTGTTAATAAAAAGTGTACAGGAAGTCAGCTGCTCATGAACAATGTTTTTTTTTTTTTTTTTAATTATTATTCGACACCCTAAATGTTACTTGAACATACTGCTGTGGTTAGTTGAGCAGTGGCACTAACTGGAACAAGTTAGTTCATATTATTACAGGTAAATGCAAATCATAATATTGAACAACTGACGTGACATTTGCCTATGCAAAACCAATAAGACAAGTAACTAATGAGATCAATAAGAGTGGCCTATACAAATATGTATACAAAATCATATTTTTATTTTTAAAAATATGTATATAAAATCATATTTTTATAAAGAGTCAGAAGTAGATATCCAACTATTCGTTTCGTATTGCTCTCATGCGACTGAGCAGGTGTACCCAATTGGTGAGGGCATTACATAAAACAATCGTTAAACCTGATACTCATTGTTAAATTCCTTTGTTTGAAGGTAATTCAAAGTAGCAGAGTTATTCCTGCGACTCTTACCTGGCTGTCAGGCCTCCTCTTCAAGGTTCCTGCTCGGCTGTCGCTTCGTGTTAGACGCCTGGACGAGCTTTCAGCCTGGTGAACGCAGTTAGTGTTTCACTTAGCATCACTGTCAACAAATAGCCGGCTAGCAACCTAGCTAGCTAGCTAGTAGGAGGAAGTAGGTGAAAACCTTTAAAAACTAAGACTAAGAAGACGCTTTTGGTCGTAAAAACAATATCCGAAGTGTGAATTTATACCATTTCAGAATATCCGTTTTACATTCTTAACCAAACCTAATGTTCTCACCTCCTTTATGAAGCTACGGAGTGATTCATCCTCGCTGATTCCACGCGAGAACGCCCGCTTCTTTGGAGATCCACTGTTGTCCACAGTGACTGACAGCATGTTTTAACCCTTTTTAACCAAGTGTTTTATGTAAGCTCCACGGGGACTAGATGATGTGTTGTCTCCCACGCAAAAGCAGCAGGAACAGAAACAGGAACAGCGTACCGTAACAATGACGACGCCCATGCAAGTACGGGGACTCGTGAGGGTCAAAACCCGCCTTACCCAAGCCAAAAAATTATGTATATATTTATGTATACATGCCACCTTGTCACATAATTCTATTAATCAACATAAAATGACAATCTCGTATCACTGCAGTAACACTACACCCTTGAAGAACCCAATAAAAACGTACAGATGGCAGAATCGATCCAAATCATTGTTGCCAACTCCTCAGTAAGAAAAGTAGCTATTGGCTATCATTATTGTGACGTCATTATCTTATTTGCATATTATTCTCCTCTAACGTAACAGATGCTGGTGAAAAAAAACATAACGTAGGAGAGACAAAAAAAGTTAATAAAAACACATTAATCGTATTTAGAACTACAAATAAATTTGCTTCTTAGTTAGTTAATTTCAAATTCATATATTAATGCAATAAAAATTACATTATATTGTATGAGAAGGAAGAAAAAAGATGCAGTACACACTCATAACACTCTTATTTTTGTCCAGCAGATGTCACTGTTGGGTCAGTGATGCCACATTGACAAATAAGAGTGTACTTTATTGTAAAAATACAGGAACTTTTTTGGTTATTTATTAAGCTCAATCACAGTCATGTGTTTTTTTTTAATGCATTTAAATAGTTATAGTCTTGACATTCTTAAAATATGCACGCTTAAAATGGAGAAAGGATGACTTTTGAGATAATTATTAAAACCTTTAGTAAGATTATAAAATATGACTGGAGTAAACAATCCATTTTCTAATGTAAGTAACATTTTATGGTATGGTAATGTGTGTCTTATTGGAGTTGGATATATAATTTAACAAAAATTGACACCTAATTATACAAGATTGTGCAGGTTTGCATCATGTAATTTGTTTAAGCTGCAGGGAGGTAAAAGTTAATAATTAAATAGTCACATTAGTATTAAAAAAAACACAGCATGTCATATTTTTTATTTACAAGAGACCTCAAGAGAGACCTTGCACCCTCCCTTCGCTCTGTCCCTCTTGACTTGGTGACAGACCTAAAAGCCTTTTGTTGCAATCTTAGCCAATGGAGACGGATTACGACAGCGGGCAGCTGAGATATATAAAGAGCCCCCTTTTTGACCGTACTTGCACATTTTCCAGTGACACTTCTGCACACTCACACACATACACACATACACATATGCACATACACACACACACACCTCCATGGACTGAAACTTGTACAGAGGACGCCAAAAAAAAACCAACCATCCATACTCCATGTGATCAACTTTCAATAAAGACGCAAGAAACACTGGAACGCACTTTTTTTTTTTTTTTTAAACATTTTCCATCGCAAAAGAGCTCAACTTCGCTGTGTTGGATTAGATGTCACTTTGTTACGATTAAGGAGCGACGCAAGAGAGGAAATTTGAGCGGGTAAAGTGAGTTTCAAAAAGAGAGAAACAACAAAAAAAAACAAACAAAAAAAAGTTGCATTGCCTGGTGTCCACTCATCGTCATGTCGAGGTATAACTTCTTACTGTGCTTGATGGTGCTCATCTCCTTGGGACAGTCGGGGAGCGATGAGCCCAATCTGCTGCTGCCTCTCGCCAGCGAGACGCCCACGGATGCCGGCCTATCGCTCCTGGATGAGGACGCCGGTTCCCACGAGTGCTCCGCCTGCGTTTGGAGGGAACAAAGCAAAGTGCTGAGGCTGGAGACCATCAAGTCGCAGATCTTGAGCAAGCTGCGTCTCAAGCAGGCGCCTAACATCAGCCGGGAGGTGGTCAACCAGCTGCTGCCCAAGGCGCCTCCGCTCCAGCAGCTGCTGGACCATCACGACTTCCAAGGAGACGCGTCCTCTCAGGATGATTTTATGGAGGAGGATGAGTACCACGCCACCACGGAGTCTGTCATCACCATGGCGTCTGAGCGTGAGTAACAGTTTACAACTTCGTTATCCGATCCGAGGACGCTGTGCGTAATTACGCACGGGAGAGTTCCTCTCATTGGAGTTTCTGCGCCTGGTTTAAATTCTTTGAATTGACTAATTAGCTCAATCAGCTGTTGGTGGCAGCTGTCAAAAGGAGATTAAGGCTGATAAATCAATAATCGAGCATCCGGAGCGATTCAACCTTAAGCAGACATCTCCAATATGGCCTGATGGACTTTTTTTTTTTTTTTTTTTTTGCTTTCAATGCCTCTAATGATGATGATGATGATAATGGAGGTCCACCTGGTGACCGGGGTATGTTTTTTGGAGCATGGCAGCTGCTGTGGAGTCCTCCTCCAATCTGACACCTCTTATTGCACATGTGTGTGAACGCATGACAAAGCAGGGTGAACGTCAAGTACATTATTTATGATATGCGCGTCAGAACCCAAAATTCGGAGAGTTATAACAACAACATGAAATATTTGGTGCGCACTTCCCCGGTTTTATAATAATAATAATAATAATAATAATAATAATAATAATAATAATAATAATAATAATAATAATAATAAAGCACAGGCAGCCCCCTTGGAGACGTTTTATCAAATGACTGCTGAACGCCGGCAGCTGTGCTCTATCGCTCTTTTATAGGAGCCTCTACCGGTTTCCCTGCTGTTCATCGCAGTGAGAAAAAGTGTGTCCAAAAAGCTGCTATTGTTCCCCCCCTCATGCAGCCCCCCCCCACCCCCCCACCGGCCGCACTTGCCTTTTTAAATGCGAACTTTATAGGCGCAGCTCGTTTTTTTTTTTTTTCCACCACGGACGCACAAAGACAGAGAAGCACTCGGGGTCGAGGGGAGTGTGTGACCTTTTTTCCTGCAAGATCGTGGGGTTCAACAACATTTACACACGTAATATATTCTGCACAAGGCGGATAAAAACACGCCCCATATAATCAGCTCGTACACCACCAGTGAACAAAGATGCGCATGTGTGTGTGTGTGTGTGTGTGTAGTAAGGAGCACCATGTGGTCTAAATATACATGACTTTTTTTTTTATTATACTTTTACTATACATCTCTCTACCCTAAATGTATAAAACTATCAATATAACTTAGAACTTCACTCGCTAAATGTTCTAAAAAAGGTCAGTAAGGATAATTCATAATGGCGCCTAGAGAGAACATACTAACTCCTTATTTCTAAAATCACAAATACTTCAACTTGATCATATAGTTCATTTTTAAACAGCTAAAATAATGCAAATATGGGGTAATAACTATATAAAAGCAATCTTCACTCGCTAAATGTACTGCAAAAAAAAGGTCAGTAAGGATAATTCCTAATGCCGCCTACCGAGAACATACTAACTCCTTATTTCTAAAATCACAAATACTTCAACTTGCAGATATAGTTCATTTTTAAACAGCTAAAATAATGCAAATATGGGGTAATACCTATATAAAAGCAATCTTCACTCGCTAAATGTACTGCAAAAAAAAAAGGTCAGTAAGGATAATTCATAATGACGCCTACAGAGAACATACTAACTCCTTATTTCTAAAATCACAAATACTTCAACTTGCTGATATAGTTCATTTTTAAACAGCTAAAATAATGCAAATATGGGGTAATACCTATATAAAAGCAATCTTCACTCGCTAAATGTACTGCAAAAAAAAAAGGTCAGTAAGGATAATTCATAATGACGCCTACAGAGAACATACTAACTCCTTATTTCTAAAATCACAAATACTTCAACTTGCTGATATAGTTCATTTTTAAACAGCTAAAATAATGCAAATATGGGGTAATACCTATATAAAAGCAATCTTCACTCGCTAAATGTACTGCAAAAAAAAAAGGTCAGTAAGGATAATTCATAATGACGCCTACAGAGAACATACTAACTCCTTATTTCTAAAATCACAAATACTTCAACTTGCTGATATAGTTCATTTTTAAACAGCTAAAATAATGCAAATATGGGGTAATAACTATATAAAAGCAATCTTCACTCGCTAAATGTACTGCAAAAAAAAGGTCAGTAAGGATAATTCATACTGCCGCCTGCAGAGAACATACTAACTCCTTATTTCTAAAATCACAAATACTGAAACTTGCTGATATAGTTCATTTTTAAACAGCTAAAATAATGCAAATATGGGGTAATACCTATATAAAAGCAATCTTCACTCGCTAAATGTACTGCAAAAAAAAAAGGTCAGTAAGGATAATTCATAATGACGCCTACAGAGAACATACTAACTCCTTATTTCTAAAATCACAAATACTTCAACTTGCTGATATAGTTCATTTTTAAACAGCTAAAATAATGCAAATATGGGGTAATAACTATATAAAAGCAATCTTCACTCGCTAAATGTACTGCAAAAAAAAAGGTCAGTAAGGATAATTCATACTGCCGCCTGCAGAGAACATACTAACTCCTTATTTCTAAAATCACAAATACTGAAACTTGCTGATATAGTTCATTTTTAAACAGCTAAAATAATGCATAAGGCTAAAAATAACCAATTAGCTAAAAATGTCATCCAATACTTCTCTACAAGAGAGGAGAAATATGATCTCAGGGAAGAACTACATTTGAAACACTTCTATGCTAGGACTACGTTATGCTAGCCATAGCATTTCAGTATGTGGAATCAAACTATGGAATGGATTGAGTAAGGAAATCAAACAATGCACAACGATGAGCCAATTCAAGAAACAATACAAGCAGTTGATGTTTGCTAAATACAAGGATGAAGAGTCTTGAACCAGTCATGATGTGCTATATATATCACTATATTGACACTTACTATGGTACCCATTATGGCATTGGATGCTCATATCACCGAGTACTTCGGTACGAGGTACATTATTTAAAAAAAAAAAACCTTAAACTGTATTATGGAAAGCAGGAAGTGAACAAATGAAACAGTTACTGATTGTAAAAGTACCAGATGGAGGGGTAGGATTTAATAAGCTTTGCTTCTTCCTACTCCTTTTGGACATGTGGAACTGTGAACTGATTATGTGATGCATTCAATTGTAATCTGATGCATGTTCAAATGAAATAATACCATTACCATTACCAACTAATATGATACACAATATATACTATACAGGTTTATGTTAAGTATATTCGTGATACAAAAGTAAATTTGACTCCTATTACTTTGTTATCATTAATTAAGGTATTATTACACTGTACTTGTTTCTTACCAAAGGTTTAGCGCGACCCTTTTACCAGCGTGGGAAACACTCGTTCTTTCAATTCTTTTAACTGTGAAACAACTATCTTGGTCAATAACTACGTTTTGAATACAATACAAGCAATTGCACCGCACGGTGGACGAGTGGTTCGGGAGATCGAGAAGACCTGGGTTTGATTCTCCGCTCCATGTGTGCGTTCCAAAAACATGCTAGGTTAATTAGCGACTCCAAATTGTCCATAGGTATGAATGTGAGTGTGAATGGTTGTTTGTCTATATGTGCCCTGTGATTGGCTGGCCACCAGTCCAGGGTGTACCCCGCCTCTCATCCAAAGTCAGCTGCGATATAGGCTCCAGGGCATAGTGAGGATAAGCGGCATAGAAAAAGATGGATGGACAAGCAATTGCAATGCCAGCACTGGAGAAAGTCAAAGTGTATTGAGGTTCGAGGTGGTCTCCTTATATGATGCCCCCCCCCCCCCCCCCACCCCCACCCTTGTGGTTGTGGTCACAATGATCACAATAGCCACGTTTACATGGACCCAAATATTCCAATTCCATTCGGGTTATTTGCTCAAACGGAAGGAATCTAACACCTCATTCCGAAAGAAAAGTGCCAATCGGATTCACAGGGGTGGAATATTCCTTTCCATAATCCGATTGAGGTATCTCGTACCCGCTCAATCGGAAAGTTCTTTTAGCGCATGCTCAGCTGTGACGTAACACACGTGACGTAACACACGTGACGTAACGTTTTGAAAATGGCGGCGAGCAGTCATCACTGGACTACAGCGGGAAGTTGGTTTTTGATACAAACTTTAATCAAATCAAACGTTCAAGTTGCGGCTTTAAAAAAAAAGCATAGTAACTGTCAACAACCATGGTAATCACACTCTTGTCCGCCATCTTTGATGATGTTGTTTACGTTTTACTGCGCATGCCCCATTGACTATTCCGTTCCGATTATAGCTTTGCATGTAGACCGGAGATTGGAATATTCCTTTCCATGTACAGTAAACCTCGGATATATCGGATTCAATTGTTCCCACTGGTTTTGTCCGATATAAGCGAAATCCGTTATATGCGTATACCGGAAAATGTCCGTTTTACGCATATATGGGATTTATATCCGGTATATGCGTAAATGGGATTTTATCCGTTATAAAAAGGCACTTCCTTGACTATGTTTCCAATGTACCTGGACGCGCAGGCAACGCTGCAAACGCTGCAAATGACGTCGTATAGCGGCCTGTCACGATTCGGCGAATCGGAGTGCCACGATGCGGCCATCCGATATATGCGAGAAAAAATTTAACGGAAATGCATTGGAACGGGACTGGAGATTTTGTCCGAAATAGGCGAAATCCGTTATAAAAAAAATCCGATATATGCAATGAATTTTTATTGGAAATGCATTACAGAAAAATCGTTTCTTTTTTATCTGTCCGTTGTGAGCGAATTTCCGATATATCCGAGGTTTACTGTATACACTGTTTTCTGGTACGTCATTCGGAAAGATTCCATTCGGAAAAATGAAAATTTAATGTTAGTGTATCGGGCTAATGTAGTTTCAACCAGTCTTGGCTAGGTGGCTGAGCATCTCAGCCAGGAGACGGCAAGGTGCCTCATGATAAAATAAAACGGTGTGTGTGTGTTTGTGTGTGTGTGTGTGTGGGGGGGGGGGGGTGTTAGAGAGAGATAATTACGAGAACAGGGTGCGTTTGTTCCGATTGTGTGTTTTTTTGTTGTGAACAATCGCAAATATGTTGCAATACCAGAACACACAATGTTTCTGAATGCGTTGTACTGTGTCTTAGTGTTATGTCGCTGCTTTAACTGTCATGTTTCAGCACTTCCTCCTCACGCCAGCTGCAGTTTTCATCATATGCTATTTTTCTCCCTCACCCCCACCACCACCACCATTTTTTTTCTTGCCTGTAGCGCCTCAGCGGGGGATCCCAGAGGATTAGAAGTGCCTTCCTTTCTGTCTTTCTGTGATAGAAGGAGGGCTTCAAACACTATATGCTGTGTGTTTTTCCGCGCACACCTCAAACCCAATCATCTTTTTTTTTTTTCACGGTCATGCAACACGCCCGCCTTTGATGGCTGTGTGGGTTCATACAGTACATACTGTACTGGACCCATGCCAGTGTTGCTTCTTAGTATTCACACAAGGTACACGTGGGTGCCGCAGTGGGGGTTGACAGGGTTCATGCTTCAGAGTTGCTAATTACTATGAAATTGCATGGAAAAGTACATCTATTTATATCATGGCGCGGGACTTAATGCGCTGAAGCATCCGCCCTCCGTACAGTATGTTCCGGAAGCGACGTTCATTCGTATTTCATGTCAAAGCAGCGTTCATAATAGCTGATTTTGAGGTTAGTTGTGTAGTTTTTTTAGGGGGTTTTGAGCCCACCTGTTAAAACTTTTAGGCTTCTGTTATCGGATATACATTTGTCAACGAGTGGCAACTTCAATTGTATTACTTTTTATCCGGGACTTACATAATGACAGTCTGAAATTCCAAATTCTGGCAATATAGACAGCATTAAGAAGTGTTTTCGGCACCAAAGACTCAAGTCAAAAAGTAGCCATCTTCTGTTATGTCGTCCCGTTCAAAAAAACTCAAGAACTGTATGTGAGGTTTATGCTTTAAGCCAGGGGTCTCAAATTCAATTTACTTGGGGGGCCACTGGAGCTCGGGTCTGGGCTTTTTCCAAAAAAAACCCAAAAAAACGCATTTATTAAAAACAAAAAAATTAAAAAAAACTTCGCTTTGGTTCCAATTTTCTACAAGAAAAGCTCTGATAAAAAAATTCCCACTGTTCTCAAATATTATACTTTTTATTTTTCTACACAAAATAAGATAAAAAAATAAATAAACAAATCGAGAATAAAGAAAATCAATCAATCAGTAATAAATAAATAAATATAATAATAATAATAATAAAACGGCAAATAATAAAAACTTAAGAAACCACATATAGTTGGTGGGTAGACAAATTATTTTTTTCATATTAAAATGAACAAAGCATTATTAGAGCCCTGTAGACATGACAAAACACGACTATAGTCACATTTATACTCTTTTTTTTATTTACAACATATTGCGCAACGGCAGGGTCTTGGGACACATGCTAACTCGCAAACTAGAGAGCTAGCGACCTAAACGGTAGCCTTCGAGTTATTTCCTTTAAACTTAAATCGCCAAAATTTACCACTTCCACACGGATAGGGAGGATAACTATTAACAGTTATTTAACCTTTAACATGAACATTAATCAAACGTAATATTTTTTTCTGGGTACATGATACCATACAGCATCCGTATCAAACTTGCGCGGGCCGCACTAACATTAAACTTTCATATCAAGGCGGGGGGCCTCAAACTAGTGTCCTGCGGGCCACATTTGGCCCTCGGGCCGCGTGTTTGAGACCTTTCTTGGTCTAAAAATGTTGACAATAATATTTTTTAGTGTCAATTTGTGGGACAATACAAATTTCCAAACATACTTGTATTGTTTTGTGACTTGGTTTAAGTTTTCAAAAAAAAAACAAAAAACTTACCACTTCCACACGGATAGGGAGGATAACTATTGACAGTTATTTAACCTTTAACATGAACATTAATCAAACGTAATAATTTTTTTCCTGCGTACATGATACCATACAGCATCCATATCAAACATTAAACTTTCATATCAAGGCGGGGGCCTCAAAGTGGTGTCCTGGGGGCCACATTTGGCCCTCGGGCCGCGTGTTTGAGACCTTTCTTGGTCTAAAAATGTTGACAATAATATTTTTTAGTGTCAATTTGTGGGACAATACACATTTCCAAACATACTTGTATTGTTTTGTGACTTGGTTTAAGTTTTCAAAAAAAAACAAAAAACTTACCACTTCCACACGGATAGGGAGGATAACTATTGACAGTTATTTAACCTTTAACATGAACATTAATCAAACGTAATAATTTTTTTCCTGCGTACATGATACCATACAGCATCCATATCAAACATTAAACTTTCATATCAAGGCGGGGGGCCTCAAACTAGTGTCCTGCGGGCCACATTTGGCCCTCGGGCCGCGTGTTTGAGACCTTTCTTGGTCTAAAAATGTTGACAATAATATTTTTTAGTGTCAATTTGTGGGACAATACACATTTCCAAACATACTTGTATTGTTTTGTGACTTGGTTTAAGTTTTCAAAAAAAAAACAAACTTACCACTTCCACACGGATAGGGAGGATAACTATTGACAGTTATTTAACCTTTAACATGAACATTAATCAAACGTAATAATTTTTTTCCTGCGTACATGATACCATACAGCATCCATATCAAACATTAAACTTTCATATCAAGGCGGGGGCCTCAAAGTGGTGTCCTGCGGGCCACATTTGGCCCTCGGGCCGCGTGTTTGAGACCTTTCTTGGTCTAAAAATGTTGACAATAATATTTTTTAGTGTCAATTTGTGGGACAATACAAATTTCCAAACATACTTGTATTGTTTTGTGACTTGGTTTAAGTTTTCAAAAAAAAAACAAAAAACTTACCACTTCCACACGGATAGGGAGGATAACTATTGACAGTTATTTAACCTTTAACATGAACATTAATCAAACGTAATAATTTTTTTCCTGCGTACATGATACCATACAGCATCCATATCAAACATTAAACTTTCATATGAAGGCGGGGGCCTCAAAGTGGTGTCCTGCGGGCCACATTTGGCCCTCGGGCCGCGTGTTTGAGACCTTTCTTGGTCTAAAAATGTTGACAATAATATTTTTTAGTGTCAATTTGTGGGACAATACACATTTCCAAACATACTTGTATTGTTTTGTGACTTGGTTTAAGTTTTCAAAAAAAAAACAAAAAACTTACCACTTCCACACGGATAGGGAGGATAACTATTGACAGTTATTTAACCTTTAACATGAACATTAATCAAACGTAATAATTTTTTTCCTGCGTACATGATACCATACAGCATCCATATCAAACATTAAACTTTCATATCAAGGCGGGGGCCTCAAAGTGGTGTCCTGCGGGCCACATTTGGCCCTCGGGCCGCGTGTTTGAGACCTTTCTTGGTCTAAAAATGTTGACAATAATATTTTTTAGTGTCAATTTGTGGGACAATACACATTTCCAAACATACTTGTATTGTTTTGTGACTTGGTTTAAGTTTTCAAAAAAAAACAAACTTACCACTTCCACACGGATAGGGAGGATAACTATTAACAGTTATTTAACCTTTAACATGAACATTAATCAAACGTGATAATTTTTTCCTGGGTACATGATACCATACAGCATCCATATCAAACATTAAACTTTCATATCAAGGCGGGGGGCCTCAAAGTAGTATCCTGCGTGCCCCATTTGGCCCGCGGGCCGCATGTTTGAGACCCCTGTTTTAAGCCAATACAACACCAGCATGGTGAAGAATTTTGATTTATTTCACTTTCCCTTTGCTGCATCATCATCATACCCAATGTACTAATTAATCGCATAATTAACATGCTATACACTCATTGAAATACTTCAAGTGTATAATGTTACACTTGTGCAGACACACGTGGATGGTAGAACACACACACACATACAAACAGTCGCACGCTCACACAGTCACACACACACTCAAGAGAAAAGTTCTCCTATTGACAAAAAGGGTCACAGAGTTCACAGCTATGTGATATATTGAAGAGGAGACTATTAACCTCATCAGGTCTCTTTCTTTGGCAGCAAAGACGCACCGGTAGTAACTTGAACACTTATCCCCCACTACACACACACACACACACACACACACACACACACACACACACATCTACCAACCACTCCCACAAAAAAAACAAGTCTTTTATAGTGTTGACCCTAAAAAAGGGTCATTTCCTGAAGGTGCAGGAACCATAAAAATTAAGAGGGAGAGCGCTAAAAGGACAGAGCCTGGAGAAGCCGGACCGTCTTGAACTCACCACTGTTTGCTGCAAGGCGGTGACGATGTGAGGTTTTTATAGATTTATTTATTCCGCCTGGGTTCTCAGTTTGACGATGACACGGGCGCGGCGGCCGTCAACGGCGGGACTCCAAAGAAAAAAAAAAAAAAAGATGAAGGCAGTTGAATTGCTCGGGCTGCCGGGGGCCCCCCCACGAGAGAACTCTTAGAAAAAAAAGGTCTGCGGGACTATTGAAATTGCACAACATACTGTCAACTTTATGGCTAATAAAATTTCAAAGGAAGCAAAGTCTATTTAATACGGGGACAAAAATTTTTTCCCCGGGACCTCTGGAATCTCGCTCCCTCCACCCTCCTTCGTCTATTCTCACGCTCCTGTGTATAGCGGCACTCCATTGCTTGTCCTTTCTCCTTTCTCCATTTAACACACAGAGTCAGACATATTCAAAATAACAAGCAAGCACAGCTCATTCCTGTTCATTTCAGCTGCCGTGCGAGACTTTCTCCGTGAAGTATTTTGGAGTTAGGTGCATCTTGACTCATGCTGTGCGTACGAAAAAAAAAGGGGGGGGGGGGGTGTAGGAATGAAGGCAGCCAGTCCGCGGGGAGCACCAAGCAGCCCAGCTCTATCCTAAAGGGACAGAAATCATGGGAGGGTTTTATAGGAACACTTAAAAAAGACTGGAAACAGATGTTACGTTTCGCTAATAAAGGAAATAATTACTTGAGAGCAGTAATTAAGCCCCGTGTAGGGACATGGCTGAGGAGGAGGAGGAGGAGGAGGAGGGGTGGTAGTAGCGGTGAGAAGATAACGTGGACATCATTGAGGGGATTATTGTTGATGGATGCGTTCAGGCTCTGTGTGGTCGTATACGGCGAGGCATCATTTTATGGAAGAGTCCATTAAAACTAAGAGGCGTTTAAGCGAGGGAAATGCAACGTGGGCATAACGTTGCGTCCTCCGAGAGGAGCAAATGTGTTGGCAGGAAGTACAATTAACGGCAGATTACCTCATTTCTATCCCATGAAAATTTAATTAGGCTCTATTTCTGCGGCGAAAGTGGAGCAAGCAGCTTTTTGCTTGTATTTATCACCGCATCATCCATTATGAAAGTTATGGAGATGCATGGCCCCGTTCTTGAGGGAGTTATATAATGTAAAGTGAGCTTTATTAAAGTAAAGCTCACAAAGGCATTCATTGATATGGTGTTGCATTGTTATTGTCGGAGAGTATGTTTTTTTTTTTTAAAGCACCTGCAGGACCTGCTGCTCACGCGAGGAAAGGTTTACAATATTTTACGTGTTTTTTTTTATTATATAATAATACAAAAGTTCATGCACACTGATACAAACATGTTCCACAAAAGAATTATAGCGCTTTTAACTTAATAAGGCAGCAATAGAAAAGCTAGCATAATACATAAAATATGATAATACAGTAAACCTCGGATATATCGGATTGAATTGTTCCCACTGGTTTTGTCCGATATAAGCGAAATCCGTTATATGCGTATACCGGAAAATGTCCGTTTTACGCATATATCGGATTTATATCCGGTATATGCGTAAATGGGATTTTATCCGTTATAAAAAGGCACTTCCTTGACTATGTTTCCAATGTACCTGGACGCGCAGGCAACGCTGCAAACGCTGCAAATGACGTCGTATAGCGGCCTGTCACGATTCGCCGAATCGGAGCGCCACGATGCGGCCATCCGATATATGCGAGGGAAATTTAATGGAAATGCATTGGAACGGGACTGGAGATTTTGTCCGAAATAGGCAAAATCCGTTATAAAAAATCCGATATATGCAATGAATTTTTATTGGAAATGCATTACAGAAAAATTGGTTCTTTTTTATCTGTCCGAAATTTCCGATATATCCGAGTCCGATATATCCGAGGTTTACTGTATTATGATTTTGCATGTTTGTCACCCTTAAATGTTTCGCATCATTAAACTAATTGAAATGACAAAGGGAAGAAAAACGAATCAAATTAAGTCAGATTGACTTGAAATTTCTCACACACGGCACATTTAGCCAACATGCCACAGAATGTGGTACACGCCATTCAGGCAATGATATTCACATGACTAAAACAAAATGGTGTCCGGATTTCTTATTTTTTTACACGTTTGTCACACTTATATGTTTCAGATCATCAGACAATAATCAATGACAACACAACTGAATACAAAATACAGTTTTTCAATGAAAATTTTCATTATTAAGGGAGAGAAAAAAATCCAAAGTAGCAACAACTGCAATCAAGCATTTTCCATAACTTGCAATGAGTTAAGGGAGAAGAAAAATCCAAACCTACATGGCCGTGTGTCAAAAAGTGAAAACCCTAATAACTGGTTGGGCCACCCTGAGTAGCAACAACTGCAATCAAGCATTTGCGATAACTTGCAATGAGTCTCTTACAGTAATTTTGGTCCACTTTGCAGAATTGTTGTAATTCAGTCACACTGGGGTGACTAGTAGGATACACTCCATGTCTTCATTTAGTTTTTCTTCAGCCAGAGGTGGACTTGCTGGCGTGTTTTGGATTATTGTCCCGCTGCAGAACCCAAGTTAATTTAATCTTGGGTCACAAACAGATGGTTGGACATTCTCTTTCAGGAATTTTTGGTCGACAACAAAGTTCAAGGTTCCATTTATTACAGCAAAAAAACAGCAAAACAGCTCCAGACCGTTACACTACCACCACCATATTTTACCAATAGTATGATGTTCTTTTTCTGAACTGTGGTGTAACTTCGACCACCAAAGTTCGACCACCAAAGGTCTTGGGGATCATCAAGATGTTTTTTTTGAAAAATTGAGATGAGCCTTAGTGGGGTTTTTTTGTTCAGCAGTGGTTTTGGTCTTGGAACTCTACCCTGCATGCCGTTTTTGCCCGGTGTCTTATAGTAGAGTCATGAAAACTAATCTTCACTGAGGCAAGTGAGGCCTGCAGTTCTTTGGACATTGTTGTGGGGTCTTTTGTGACCTCTTGGATGTGTCGTTGCTGTGCTCTTGGGGTCATTTTGGTTGGTGGGCATGTGTCATGTCTGCAGAACCCAAGTTAATTTCATCTTGGGTCACAAACAGATGGTCGGACATTCTCGTTCAGGAATTTTAGGTAGACAACAGAGTTCTTGGTTCCATTTATTAAAGCAAAAAAAAAAACAGTAAAACAGCTCCAGACCATTAGACTACCACCACCATATTTTACCAATGGTATGAAGTTCTTTTTCTGAACTGTGGTGTTACTTTCATCTAATACTTTCATCTAATTTCATCTTGGGTCGTTCAGGAATTTTTGGTAGACAACAGAGTTCATGGTTCCATTTATCACAGCAAAAAAACAGCTCTAGACCTTTACACTACCACCACCATATTTTACCAATGGTATGATGTTCTTTTTCTGAACTGTGGTGTTACTTGTACACCACATTTAATACGACACACCTTCCAAAAAGTTTGACCACCAAAGGTCTTGGGGATCATCAAGATGTTTTCTGGCAAAGTTGAGATGAGCCTTAATGTTGTTTTTTGTTTTTTTGAGTTCCTGAAAACATACAACCTTGATTTTTTATTCACATTTCTGTGGTAAAACTGACTTTTTGTTGGATTTCGCCATAGCATATCACAGCAAAAAAAACAGCAAAACAGCTCTAGACCGTTACACTACCACCACCATATTTTACCAATGGTATGATGTTCTTTTTCTGAACTGTGGTGTTACTTTCATCTAATACTTTCATCTAATTTCATCTTGGGTCACAAACAGATGGCCGGACATTCTCTTTCAGGAATTTTTGGTAGACAGCAGAGTTCAAGGTTCCATTTATTACAGCAAAAAAACAGCAAAACAGCTCTAGACCGTTACACTACCACCACCATATTTTACCAATGGTATGATGTTCTTTTTCCGAACTGCGGTGTAACTTGTACACCACATTTAATACGACAAACACCTTCTAAAAAGTTCAACCACCAAAGGTCTTGGGGATCATCAAGTTGAGATGAGCCTTAATGTTGTTTTTTGTTCAGCAGTGGTTTTGGTCTTAGTGATTTGAGTTCTTGAAAACCTACAATCTTGATTTTTTTATTCGCATTTCTGTGGTAAAACTGACTTTTTGTTGGATTTCGCCATAGCAAAAAGGCAAAGTAGCAAAATGACTTTATTCAAAAAAATAACATGTACATGTAAAAAGTTTGTGAACCAGAGAAAAAGACCTGACATGAACGCCTCAAACAGCTTTCTGCTGTCCAGCTGTCCACCTTATTGCAGTTGACTGCACTTGTTTCATCCCCCCACTCTCCTTCCCAAACCAACCCCCCCGCCCGCCCCGGTCCTGCTGGGGGACGCCCCATAGTCTTAAAATGAAACTACATCGAAAAAAGTGACTTTAAAGAGTCGTTGTGGTGATTTTTGGAGTTTTGTGTATTTTGTATGTTTATGTACCGTTCCGTGTTTCTCTTGTGTGTTTGTGTGCACTCGGCTACAACAAGGAGCATTAGGAGGTGTCTTTTGTTGCTCCTGGGGGGCTACTGTGCTCGGTCCTAATAGGAGTCTTGTGCCTGCCGTTGTCCCGAGGGAGGGCTTCCGAATGAGGGGGTCTAACTTCACACTCCCACCACATACACACACACACACACACACGCACTCCACCTCCACTCGCAACCCAACCCCGGCCTCCCCCACCACCTTCTTCTTCCCGTCCCTGGGGACTGGTCGAGAGACAAAGAGGGAGTGGGGCTGTTGTGGGATGGGATGTTTGGTTGGGGTGTACCGTGGCCCCTGTCTTATTAGAAGGGTCGTGAAAGTGTCACGATGATTAATATGCCGAGGTGCGTGGGGATACCCTAGAGTCACATCTATTCAACACGACGGCTGCCAAAACACACACTCGCCACAAAATGCCACATTTGCATTTCCCATTAAGGAAAGAAAATATAGATATATATATGCAAATGGGACTCCTATCTAGATTCATACCATAATGTGCTATCCGTTTGGATATTAACAATAAATGACTAAATGTGTACTTTCACCTCAATGGCATAAGTAGCTTAATGCAGTGTTTTTCAACCTTTTTTTAAGCCGCAGCACATTTTTTTTTACATTGGAAAAATCTTGTGATACACAATTAACCAAAAATGTTACAAAATCGTGCATCAATAAGTCTATCGGAGGAACAAGGTAGGTGTTGCCACACGGACCAATACTACACTCTAAAAAAAAAAAAAAAAAAAAAAAGGGCTCTACACTGTAAAAAGTAATTCAGAGTATCTGTTGATTTAATACTTGATTTAATACATAAATGCAATGTAAAAAATGGAATTAATTGATTTAGATAAACTTTTTATTTTTTAAGTTATGTTCAAATAATAATGTTGACTATTACATGAACTTAATTTAGCATGTCATATGTATACACTCAAATTTTATTGATTTATTTTATTTATCTAATTATATATATATAGGGCGGCACGGCGGTCTAGTGGTTAGCGCGCAGACCTGTACCCGTGCATGCGTGGGTTTTCTCCGGGTACTCCGGTTTCCTCCCACATTCCAAAAAAACATGCTAGGTTAATTAGCGACTCCAAATTGTCCATAGGTATGAATGTGAGTGTGAATGGTTGTTTGTCTATAAGTGGCCTTTGATTGGCTGGCGACCAGTCCAGGGTGTACCCCGCCTCTCGCCCGAAGACAGCTGGGATAGGCTCCAGCACCCCCGCGACCCTCGTGAGGAAAAAAGCGGTAGAAAATGAATGAATGTTCAAATAATAATGTTGGCTATTACATTAATTTTAATTTTAATTTTAATTTTAATTTTAATTTTAATTTTAATTTTAATTTTAATTTTAATTTTAATTTTAATTTTAATTTTAATTTTAATTTTAATTTTAATTTTAATTTTAATTTTAATTTTAATTTTAATTTTAATTTTAATTTTAATTTCATTCATTCATTCATTCATTCATTTTCTACCGCTTTTTCTCACGAGGGTCGCGGGGGGTGCTGGAGCCTATCCCAGCTGTTTTCGGGCGAGAGGCGGGGTACACCCTGGACTGGTGGCCAGCCAATCACAGGGCACATATAGACAAACAACCATTCACACTCACATTCATACCTATGGACAATTTGGAGTCGCTAATTAACCTAGCATGTTTTTTGGAATGTGGAGTACCCGGAGAAAACCCACGCATGCACGGGGGAGAACATGCAAACTCCACACAGAGATGGCCGAGGGTGGAATTGAACCCTGGTCTCCTAGCTGTGAGGTCTGCGTGCTAACCACTTGACCACCGTGCCGCCAAATGATGATTAATAAATGTTAATTATAAAAAAGTGATATTGGATAATTCCTCACGGCACACCTGACGGTTTCTCAAGGTACACTAGTGGTTGAAAATCACTGCCTTAATGTATATGATAAATCTATAGATGCCTTTATGACTTTATGATTAATAAGTGAATGGACGGACTAGTAAAATCATTTTTAACGCCAAAGCTTTGTCATACATTATGAAACTTTACAAAACTTTTTCATCACTGAAAATATTAAATAACATATTTAACTTTAAGCACCCCCCCCCCCCCCCCCGCAACCGTTTTCATTGTATAGCTGCACCTTAGCATCAATTAAGAGTTTAACTAGCTCAACTCTCCCCCATCGTTACCGCATGTGCTTATTTAAGGGATTTTAAATGGCCGGCGTGCTGAATAAAAGCCTTATGTTCTATACGTCCGGCGTTACTCGCACGTATAGAAGGCCGCGGGGCTAACGGTGCGTCACAGGTACCCGGGGGGTGGGGGGGGGGGGGGGCGACCAGATGCTTGATAGGCTTACCTGCAAGCCTGCTGCGCGTCGGCAGTAAAAGCCATGCGCTGCATATTTTGCAATTATACCACGGGGAAATAAGCTGCTGTTGTAATGAAACGTGGGGAGGAAAGGCAAACAAGGCGGTTTCCTTTGGAAAAAACACGGCATCTGTTAATGCTTACGTACTTTTAAGTCTTATGTAAAAGTGGAAGGAAGGCCTTTAGGGCACTACATGAGGATTGCTAAGTCAAAAATGAAAAAATGGTGGCTGTAATGTGCATGCCGGACCACTAGTTGGCAGCAGTGCATGTAAGTGCTGATCTAGTTCCATGTATTTGACATGTTTAAATACGGTTAATTGATCTTGTTAATTGTTGACAGGTAATGATAGCGATTTGGCAAAGTTTAGCCACTCACATTAGCTGTCATTGAATGTATAGCCTATCATAACAATAAGTTGACCACTCCACCATTGTTGATTTTCTCGATACATTGTCATGCATGCATGCATGAAACTGTTAAACCAGGGGTGTCCAGAATGCGGAATGGGTCCTCAAATGGGCCCCTGGGTTTTTATTGGCCTGTGGCATATTGTAAAAATGTCATTGAACTAAAAAAACAACAAACAAAAAGGCATAATGGAATGAGAAAGAGCTGAACTGTTGGTAATAATCACTAATAATAATACAAATGTTGTCTGTTTCTATGGCCGTCCATCCATCCATCCATCCATCTGTCCATCCATCCATCCATCTGTTCATCCATCCATCCATCCATCCAACATCCATCTGTCCATCCATCCATCCATCCATCCAACCATCTATCTGTCCATTCATCCATCCATCCAACCATCCATCTATCCATCCATCTATCCATCTATCCGTCCGTCCTTTCATCCATCCATCCATCTTTCCATCCATCCATCCATCCAACCATCCATCTATCCATCCATCTATCCGTCCGTCCTTTCTCCCATCCATCCATCCATCTGTCTGTTTGTTTGTCCATCCATCCATCCATCCATCCATCTATCCATCCGTTCATCCACCCATCCATCCATCCATCCAACCATCCATCTGTCCATCTATCCATCCATCTATCCGTCCGTCCGTTGATCCATCCATCCATCTATCCATCCGTCCATCCATCCATCTGTCTGTTTGTTCATCCATCCATCCATCTATCCATCCATCCATCCATCCATCCATCCATCCATCCATCTAGCCATCCGTCCATCCACCCGTCCGTCCATCCATCCATCCATCTATCCGTCCGTCCATCCACCCGTCCGTCCATCCATCCATCCATCCGTCCATCCATCCATCCATCCATCCTTCTATCTGTTTGTCCATACATCCGTTCATCCATCCGTCCATCTGTCCATCCATACATCCATCCGTCCGTCCATCCATACATCCATACATCCATCCATCCTTCTATCCGTTTGTCCATACATCCGTTCGTCCATCCGTCCATCCGTCCATCCATCCATCCATCCATCCATCCATCCATCCATCCATCCTTCTATCCGTCTGTCTATACATCCGTTTGTCCATTTGTCCATCTGTCCATCCATCCATCCATTTTTGATGCCCCTTATCCACACAAGGGTCGTGGGGCATGCTGGAGCCTATCCCAGCTGTCTTCGGGCGAGAGGCGGGGTACACCCTGGACTGGTGGCCAGCCAATCACAGGGCACATATAGACAAACAACCATTCACACTCACATTCATACCTATGGACAATTTGGAGTGGCTAATTAACCTAGCATGTTTTTGGAATGTGGGAGGAAACCGGAGTACCCGGAGAAAACATGCAAACTCCACAGAGAGATGCCCAAGCAGGGAATCAAACCCTGGTCTTCCCTATCTCTTGAACCAAAATGTGTATGTTGTGTATAGACTCCAATATCAAATACCAATACCATTATTATCATAGAAACCGTCATGTCCATTGCCCCATAGTAAGATGGTTTACCATCGGTTTCGGTGGTGCTGAATTATGGAAGTCAACGTCTCCATGGTTTTACATCAGTCGTGTTCTTGTCTTCTCCAATCTGCGATGGCAGCAGAAGCAAAGCTAATTGAAGACTTTTAAGCGTCCCACTGGTTTTCCGTGCTTTACAAGCGAAACTCACCGGCTTTCCCCAAGTGAAACACTCTGCTAAAATGTGCTGTGTAATAAAGCCGGAGGCATTCCTCCTCCTCCTCCATCTCCTCCTCCTTCTCCTCCTCCTCCTCCTCCTTCCACTAGAGCCCTTACAGGATCTATAAAGGCCCAAATTGAATTCATCAATGAAGTCATTGTTTGCCCGTGACGTGGCTCATATGTTAGGCATGTGTGTTTAATAATGGTCCCAACTTAATCACTTCTCACGTTGCTCCTTCTCCAGAATGACTTGCATTGTTTGCCATCTTCATCGATTAATGCCAACCAATAATCATCATCAACCCCAATATAAATCCCCCGAATGTGCAACAGACAGCAACTAGTTCTTGTGTTTTGCTAATGGATTTATTGCAAAACCAACGTGAGAACAAAAAGGGATTCAAACAAATACAAAAAATGACTGGTCACATAATACACAAATATACAATAACATTATGTCTACAAATTCATTTTCTTATCATTAAACCCTTTTTCGTTACAATGGTGCAAATAAACTTGCCACATTACATACGTTTTCACTCGCGAAATGTACTGCAAAAAAAGGTCAGTAAGGATTATTCATAATGGCGCCTACAAAGAACATACTAACTCCTTATTTCTAAAATCACAAATACTTCAACTTGCTGATATAGTTCATCCTCAAACAGCTAAAATAATGCATAAGGCTAAAAAAAAAAAAACAATTAGCTAAAAATGTCATCCAATACTTCTCTACAAAAGAGGAGAAATATGATCTCAGGGAAGAACTACATTTGAAACACTTTATTAAATTAACTTTATTAAAACTTTATTAAATTAAATTAAATTTAAATTTTTTTTTGAATTAAATTATTTTTTTTAAATAAATATATATTTTTATTAAATATTTTTTTTGAATTAAATTAAAAAAAAATTTAAATTTAATTATATTAGGAAAGCAGGAAGTGAACAAATGTAACAGTTACTGATTGTAAAAGTACCAGATGGAGGGGTAGGATTTAATAAGCTTTGCTTCTTCCTACTCCTTTTGGACATGTGGAACTGGGAACTGATTATGGGATGCATTCAATTGTAATCTGATGCATGTTCAAATGAAATAAAACCATTACCATTATTTCTCAATACTTGTGTAGCAGTGTAGTACTTCCTATGTGGTGTTAGCAACCAATGCTTAATTAATCATGTAATTATGCCGCAAAAACAGTAAGTAATGTAGTGGTATAAAAAACTACAAAATTGATTTAAAAAACTATATCAGGAAAGCAGGAAGTGAACAAATGTAACAGTTACTGATTGTAAAAGTACCAGATGGAGGGGTAGGATTTAATAAGCTTTGCTTCTTCCTACTCCTTTTGGACATATCAACTTTTAGCACCTAGTATTAGCTTTTGAGCTGTAAATAGTATGGCAAACAACGACTAAACGCGCACGTGCGGAAACAAGGATTTTACAGAGAATTAGTTCCGCCTCATTAACTTATATGCAACCTAGGTAGGAACCAAAACGGCCATAGGTAGGAACCTAAAACTGACAGCATAGACCGACTGAGAGGCAAACCTGGGAATCGTTCATTTGCAACGTTGTGCTGATGAACAAACACGTTAATTGCCGTGACCTCATCAACCCAGCGAAAAAGGAACATTGACATATTGTTTGTCCAGCGTGAGACGCTATAATTTACACTCGCTAATGACCGGGCTTGGACATACAGGCTTGAAGGACCACGTCTGTCCCGCGCTTTGGCGCTTATTCAACAGTCCATCTGTACCTCAATCAATTCATATCCCGTGATTCAATTACAAGTCTTGTTCGGCGTCACTGTCGAGGTTTGGTACGATTGGCCGAAGAGTCGCCACCCTAATCGAAAACAAAAACAAAAACCGAGGGCCTACTGTTGTGCTTCACCGATTTCCCGTCTCTGTTGAAGAAAGACATATTAGCATTGCCAGAGGGGCGACCTTGACCTTCAAACTCAATCTGGCTATTAGGAGTCACCCCTCCCCAGCACCCCGTGAGATGTAAAGAGCCTGACGGTTTTGACCCCTGATCCCATTTCTTAACTAGTCTGAGGTGCCGAATAACCTTTTGACCCAGGAAGCATTTGCAAGTTGCCCGAGCAACCTCCGATTGAGCAATGATTGACAAGCGCATGCACATTTGAGCTTTTTTCTTTATTCCGGAACAGTCCATTGGCAGATAAATGACACTATTCGACACTTTATTCACTTATCATCTACAATGATATTCGTGTCAAATATTCTCAGGGAAAATGGCGCATATAAAATATTCTTTTGTACTCTCTTAGAGCATTATTATGCCGCGTAGATGCGGAATAAATTTCCCTTCATAAACGAACACTTTACATGGAAATGAATGTATGAATGCAATGGATGGATGTCATTATATCAGATGGAGGTCTATGTAAATGAACCCACATCTGACATGTGGTCCCAATCGCGGAAACACCGGCGGATCATGACAGGAATAAATCTGCCTATTTCAGCACATACCTCGTGTTCTTTAACACGCATCTTAATCCACGTCAAAGTGGATTTGCTTATTTAAAAAAAAAAAAAGGTAATTTTGTCAGATGTAATGCAGGGGTAAGACCGTTTCATTGTGACTGACCCAAGGGAATCTAAGGTGACCATCTGGCCGCTGGCCACCACCATCACTGATTTGTGTTTTAATATGCAAATGGATGGGTTTTTTCAGAATTGGTAACCAAAATGAATTGATGGAGTCAAAAAGCAGATTGTACGCAGAGCCTGTGTGTAGATAAAACAAATGTGAACTGTAAGAACTGTTTTAACATCATGTGATCACGTAATATCGCCTTACTATAACTATACTACAGTTACACAGAGATGGGGACTCTAGGAGTCGCACTGAAGTCGAGACATAAGACTTGTCTTGGACTCATGACTGATGGATGGATGGATGGATGGATGAACGGATGTATGGACAGACGGATGGATGGATGGATGGATGGATGTATGGACAGACGGATGGATGGACGGATGGATGGATGGATGGATGGATGGACGGATGGACGGATGGACAGATGGACGGATGGATGAACGGATGTATGGATAGACGGATGGACGGATGTATGAATGGACGGATGGACAGATGGATGGATGGACGGATGGATGGATGAACGGATGTATGGACAGACGGATGGATGGATGGATGGATGGATGGACAGATGGATGAATGGATTTATGGACAGACGGATGGATGGATGGATGGATGGACGGATGGATGGATGGATGGACGGATGGATGGATGGACGGATGGATGGATGGACGGATGGATGAACGGATGTATGGACAGACAGATGGATGGACAGACGGACGGACGGACGGATGGATGGACGGATGGATGGATGGATGGATGGACGGACGGATGGATGGATGGATGGATGCATGGATGGATGGACGGATGGATGGATGGACGGATGGATGGATGGATGGACGGATGGACGAATGGATGGATGGATGAACAGATGTATGGACAGACGGATGGATGGATGGATGGACGGATGGATGGATGGACGGATGGATGAACGGATTTATGGACAGACGGATGGATGGACGGATGGATGGATTGATGGATGGACGGATGGATGAACGGATGTATGGACAGACAGATGGATGGACGGACAGACGGATGGATGGATTGATGGATGGATGGACGGATGGATGAACAGATGGATGGCAGACGGACAGATGGATGGATGGATGAACGGATGTATGGACAGACGGATGGATGGACGGATGGATGGATGGATGGATGGATGGATGGACGGATGGATGAACGGATGTATGGACAGACGGATGGATGGACAGATGGATGGATGGATGGATGGATGGATGGATTGATGGATGGATGGCTGGATGGACGGACGGATGGATGGACGGACGGATGGATGAACGGATGTATGGACAGACGGATGGACGGACGGATGGATGGACGGATGGATTGATGGATGTATGGATGGACAGACATAGAAACAGACAACATTTGTATTATTAACCATTTGTATAATACCATATTTTCCAAACTATAAGTCACACTTTTTTTCCTAGGTTGGCTGTTCCTGTGACTTATACTCCAGAGCGACTTATAAATGAAACAAGTGTTTATGTTCCATAAACACTGGACACCTTTTCTGTCCATACAATACGGTATAATACAATACAGTATATATACAGTCAGGGTTGAATATTTTCTGTGTAACTGTCAATGCCGTGGGATTAATTCATGCATTAATGTTGAAAAAGCTGCTCCCCAAAGCCATGGGGGAAGCGGAGGGGGGTGTGGAGGGGTACACGGTGTTGACACAACTGTTGGTGTGTGAACACACTCAGACTAGCAAGTGTAAGAAGTCGCAGTGTTGTCACTATGACAGTATTCTATTAAGAACAACTGGTGTGGAGACGTGATGTGTCCGTTGGCTCCGTCACCAAATAAAAGCTGATTCGATATCGTTTTTAGTTTTCCTTCTGAGTTCAGTATTTCTCTGCTTTTGTTAGATACCAGTATTTTTTTGCATGAATTAAAACCAACACTATTCAGTCAAAATTGATGAAATGACCTTTAGTCAAAACTGATGCTGAAAGAAAACAGGAAATTTAACATCACAGCATATCATAGCAAGTATGCACCCTGGAAGTTGTAGGAACAGGTCGAGATCCAATGGGCTCACCACTCATAGGAGGGGCCAAACGGGTCGGGTCCAGGGTGGCTGAAAGCAGGGACCTTGGCGGGCCGATTCTCGGTTGCAGATGGTAGTTCTGGGTTTTTGGAATGGCACCTCTCTGGTTGGGGGTTGCACAGTCTAACCCGGTGGACAAGAAGGTCTCTGCAGTCCTGACTGTTGTACCATATAGCAGTTCAGAGTACCCCACTCTTTTTGGGGTCCTTTTTGTTCTGGGGGGACTTCAACATTTACATTGGCGATGACAGTGAAACCTAGAGCGGCGTGATCGGGAAGACTGTCCGTCATGTTCATAGCAGACGTCCGTAATGATCACGATGTTCAAACTCAAGGGTGTCCACATGTGGACTTGTCATCGGGACACCCGGCCCCACAGTGGAAGGTGTGAAGTATGGGTGGAAGATGCAGATCAGGTGGTAGGAGTTCGGAGAAGCCAATGAGAACGACTTTCATAGAGATTCTGGACCGCTATCTGCTGTCTTAGGACGAGGAAGCAAGATGGTGTGATGTTGACCTTGACTCGACATACTTGGAAGACCTCCTCGATCCCACCTACACGTCTTTCCAATGAGGAAGCAGTGTCCGGGACTCTTCATTGGAATGTACCATCTCTGGTGCTGAGGTTGCCGAGGTGCTCAAAAAGCTCTTCAGTGGAAAAACCCAGGAGGGAATCGCACACGGGAATCGAACCCGGGTCTCTAGCTGTGTGGCCTGTGCGCTAACCACTCGACAACCGTGCAAACTCCACACAGACGCCTAATATTTATTAACTGTACAGTGTTTTTATCATTTTAAAAATGATAACTCTTATACATATACATAACTAAATAAAACTAAACTAAATCAAAACTTCACATCTTGTGGTGTCCATAGTACCCGGAGAAAACCCACGCATGCACGGGGAGAACATGCAAACTCCACACAGACACCTAATATTTATTAACTTTACAGTGTTTTAATCATTTTAAAAAGGTTAACTCTTATACATATACATAACTAAATAAAACTAAACTAAATCAAAACTTCACATCTTGTGGTGTCCATAGTACCCGGAGAAAACCCACGCATGCACGGGGAGAACATGCAAACTCCACACAGACGCCTAATATTTATTAACTGTACAGTGTTTTAATCATTTTAAAAAGGATAACTCTTATACCTATACATAACTAAATAAAACTAAACTAAATCAAAACTTCACATCTTGTGGTGTCCATAGTACCCGGAGAAAACCCACGCATGCACGGGGAGAACATGCAAACTCCACACAGAGATGGGCGAGAGTGGAATTGAACTCGGGTCTCCAAGCTGTGAGGCCTGCACGCTAACCACTCGTTAGCCGTGCAGCCCAAAATAAAGTCATTAGCACAAAATAAGTAAACAAAAGCAAAAACGACTATTGACTCTTAGTTTTTTTTCATTGATTTCTTCAATATTGTAGTATTTACAGCATAAAAGTATAATATTGCATATTAATATCTGTGCTTTCTGTCGTAGCGGAGCCCCTGGTGCAGGTGAACGGCAAACCCAGCTGCTGTTTCTTCAAGTTCAGCCCCAAACTCATGTTCACCAAGGTGCTGAAGGCCCAGCTGTGGGTGTACCTGCGACCCCTCCAGCAGACGTCCACCGTCTACCTGCAGATTCTGCGACTCAAGCCCATCACGGAGCAAGGCAGCCGCCACATCCGCATCCGCTCCCTGAAGATCGAACTCAACTCCAGGGTGGGCCACTGGCAAAGTATTGACTTCAAGCACGTGTTGCAGAACTGGTTCAAACAGCCTCACACCAACTGGGGAATCGACATCAACGCCTTTGATGAGAGTGGCAATGACCTGGCCGTTACCTCGCTGCGACCCGGGGAGGAGGGGCTGGTAAGGACCCTTAGACCTGTCCCTGGGGCAAGGGATCTGACTAAAACCCTGGTAAATTTTCACCAAATTTACCCGGATCCAAAAACTTTCTCCCCAATTCTAAACTATTCTTTGTAGCAAGGCGGGTCTTTTCACAATAAAAGTCACATTTGATTTGAATACATTATAAATAATTATTTAACTCTGGTAAATACATTCCTGGTAATTATGCTGCGAAAGATTTTAGTTGTGCTAATTCTTGTTCAATGCTTCCAGCTTTAAATTAGCACATAAATTAGGACAGGACTCATAGGACGTGTTATAAAATGACGACACATAGATTACATATGTGACCCTATTCATTTCATGTTAACCGCTTTATCTCGTTGTAATTTATGGAAGATAACACACATCATTTAAAATGAAGTTAGGTAAATTAAATAAAAATATAGTACAATAGTACTCTTATAATGAATCAAACATTTAGAAAAAACACTGCATATAAAAATAGTTTTTTGTAATTTGTAATGTTACTTTTTGTAATATGTTTATGGATTCTCTATAATGGGTTAATAAAAGCATAAAAGCAAAGAAGTCAATTAAGAAAAATGTATGCTTATGGAAGAAATCAAAATAATCATCAGAAAATATAAACTAGTGGTGGCTTCTATGACTGGCTCTTGTTTTTACTGCCCCCAAGTGGCCAGAAATAGTACTTAATGCACATGTCAAGTCATTTTTCTATGTTGAATGCATTTGTAAGTGTTTTTTTTCTGAATTCAAAGCAGCCATTTTACTGTGTTTACTTCAAATAATAATCATGTATGTATAATGTACATGTACAGGACACATTTAAAAGTACTATTGAGTAAGGAAATCAAACAATGCACAACGATGAGCCAATTCAAGAAACAATACGAGCAGTTGATGTTTGCTAAATACAAGGATGAAATACAAAAAAACCCAAAAAATTAAATTAAATTAAATATTTTTTTTAATTAAATTAATTTTTAATTAAATTATTTTTAAAAAAATAAATAATTGTTTAATTAAAATATTTTTTTAATTAAATTAATTTTTTTTATTAAATTGAAAAAATTTATTAAACTGTATTAGGAAAGCAGGAAGTGAACAAATGTAACAGTTACTGATTGTAAAAGTACCAGATGGAGGGGTAGGATTTAATAAGCTTTGCTTCTTCCTACTCCTTTTGGACATGTGGAACTGAGAACTGATTATGTGATGCATTCAATTGTAATCTGATGCATGTTCAAATGAAATTAAACCATTACCATTACTATGAAATAAAATAGGAATTGTATCAACAGTGAATAAAAGAGGCTGTAACGGACTGTATGCATCTTTAGTACACATTTAGTATAAATTTGTACTGATTTGGATCAGATATCAGTTGTCATCTTTGGTGTTTTGGCCAAAAAAAGCGTTGTCCTCGAACTACACAGCCGTGGCTGTTATTATTTTTCAAGCCAAAAAGGGAAAAGAAAAACAACCAAAACAACGGCAGGATCAAAAAAACAAAACAAGCAAAGACATAAAAAAGAAACGCTCCCCTGATCCAGTGGGACTTTAGTTTCTGCAACAAGCGGTGGTCTCACCCCACTGGCCTTTTGAGGTTACATCTTCTTCTTCATGCGTCACATAAACTCTACTGGAGTCCAGCTGGACTCACTGAGGGACCAGGGACTACTTTGGTGCACCGTTCCGCTTACCTAATAGTTCAAGTTCATAATAAACAAGCACGTATCGTAGATTTGGTGATACCAGATCATCCAACATGATATTCAACATGTAACATGTAACATCCCGAATAATCATCAGTCATAGAAATGCTACGACTAAGGCAAAATATTAGCATTAGCTCTTAGTGTGATGCTAGTATGCTAGTAGCTAGTATGATGCAGGGCATCCGACGACTGTTTCCTCGCACATCCTCCATCATGAAGTCTATCAACCTCTACTTGGGTCTACGTCTCCATCCCTGTACCTCCATGTCCATCGTTCTTCTCCCCGTATATGACTCGTCTCTTCTCATCACCTTCTTCGATATCGACATCGTCCTCCGGTTCTTCCACTCTGATTGTTCTAATTCCTGTCCTCATTCACCTTGGAGCCTACATATTTAAACTAGGGCTGTCAAATGATTAAAAATTAATCAAATTAATCACAGGTTTCAAATTAATTATGATTAATCATGATTAATCGGTATGTGTTTGTTTTTCTTTCGGGTTTTTCCTGATTACGGAGTCGCCACAGCGGATCTTTTTGATCAGCATATTGATTTTCGTCTTTTCTCATCACCTTCTTCGATATCGCCACTACTTTTGACGTTCATTCTATGTTGATCACGTAGAACCTCAGACATCGTCCTCCGGTTCTTCCACTCTGATTGTTCTAATTCCTGTCCTCATTCACCTTGGAGCCTACATAAACTAGGGCTGTCAAATGATTAAAAATTAATCAAATTAATCACAGTTTTCAAATGAATTAATCATGATTAATCGATATGTGTTTGTTTTTCTTTCGGGTTTTTCCTGATTACGGAGTCGCCACAGCGGATCTTTTTGATCAGCATATTGATTTTCGTCTTTTCTCATCACCTTCTTCGATATCGCCACTACTTTTGACGTTCATTCTATGTTGATCACGTAGAACCTCAGACATCGTCCTCCGGTTCTTCCACTCTGATTGTTCTAATTCCTGTCCTCATTCACCTCAGAGACTACATATTTAAACTAGGGCTGTCAAATGATTCAAAATTTATCAAATTAATCACAGTTTTCTAATTAATTAATCATGATTAATCGGTATGTGTTTGTTTTTCTTTCGGGTTTTTCCTGATTACGGAGTCGCCACAGCGGATCTTTTTGATCAGCATATTGATTTTCGTCTTTTCTCATCACCTTCTTCGATATCGCCACTACTTTTGACGTTCATTCTATGTTGATCACGTAGAACCTCAGACATCGTCCTCCGGTTCTTCCACTCTGATTGTTCTAATTCCTGTCCTCATTCACCTTGGAGCCTACATAAACTAGGGCTGTCAAATGATTAAAAATTAATCAAATTAATCACAGTTTTCAAATGAATTAATCATGATTAATCGATATGTGTTTGTTTTTCTTTCGGGTTTTTCCTGATTACGGAGTCGCCACAGCGGATCTTTTTGATCAGCATATTGATTTTCGTCTTTTCTCATCACCTTCTTCGATATCGCCACTACTTTTGACGTTCATTCTATGTTGATCACGTAGAACCTCAGACATCGTCCTCCGGTTCTTCCACTCTGATTGTTCTAATTCCTGTCCTCATTCACCTCAGAGACTACATATTTAAACTAGGGCTGTCAAATGATTCAAAATTTATCAAATTAATCACAGTTTTCTAATTAATTAATCATGATTAATCGGTATGTGTTTGTTTTTCTTTCGGGTTTTTCCTGATTACGGAGTCGCCACAGCGGATCTTTTTGATCAGCATATTGATTTTCGTCTTTTCTCATCACCTTCTTCGATATCGCCACTACTTTTGACGTTCATTCTATGTTGATCACGTAGAACCTCAGACATCGTCCTCCGGTTCTTCCACTCTGATTGTTCTAATTCCTGTCCTCATTCACCTCGGAGACTACATATTTAAACTAGGGCTGTCAAATGATTAAAAATTAATCAAATTAATCACAGTTTTCAAATTAATTAATCATGATTAATCGGTATGTGTTTGTTTGTTTTTCTTTCATTTTTTTTCCTGATTACGGAGTCGCCACAGCGGATCTTTTTGATCAGCATATTGATTTTCGTCTTTTCTCGTCACCTTCTTCGATATCGCCACTACTTTTGCCATTCGTCATTCCTGAACTTGGTTAGCATAAGATGTGCCGCACCCAACTTCTTCTCCTTTCTGGTCTTACTAACTTCCTGTATAGTCTTCACTTCATCTGGACGTTGATTCCACGATCAATCTACGAATCTTTGCGTTCTAATTCCTGTCCTCATTCACCTTGGAGCCTACATATTTAAACTAGGGCTGTCAAATGATTAAAAAATTAATCAAATTAATCACACTTTTCAAATTAATTAATCATGATTAATCGGTATGTGTTTGTTTGTTTTTCTTTCGGCTTTTTCCTGATTATGGAGTCGCCACAGCGGATTAGCATACTGCTTTTTGGCTGGACCTTTAAATTTGCTAATTATTACTGTAAACGAGTAAAACATTCCCTTTTTTTTGGCACATGCGATTAATGTGTTGTGTTTATGTTTGACCCTTGGCCTATACTATAGTTTAGGAAAATGCAACTGTTGATGTTGGGTCACAAGCTGGAAGAAATAAAATAATAATAAAATAAAAATAAAAAACATCCAAAAATAATTCTAAAAATAATTCTAAAAAATAAAAATGAAATTAAAATTAAAATTAAAATTAAAATTAAAATTAAAATTAAAATTAAAATTAAAATTAAAATTAAAATTAAAATTAAAATTAAAATTAAAATTAAAATTAAAATTAAAATTAAAATGAAAATGAAAATGAAAATGAAAATGAAAATGAAAATGAAAATTAAAATTAAAATTAAAATTAAAATTAAAATTAAAATTAAAATTAAAATTAAAATTAAAATTAAAATTAAAATTAAAATTAAAATTAAAATTGTTATTTTGAATGGTAAGTGTAGCTTCAAAGCCCTGGTAGATGGCTCACCAATGACATGACAAGACCAAAGTTACCTCTGTTCAACCCTGTTGCTGTGGGTTGAAATCTCAGTTGCACTCAGCTGCAGAAAATGCTGGAGCTATGCGAGTGCTTTTTTATTGTCATTTATACAGTGGTACCTTGGAATACGAGTGTCCCAACTAACGGGTGTTTTTAAATACAAGCCATTTCTTGCCTGACTTTTTGCTTTGAGCTGTGATTTCAAATTTGGGACAGGCAAAGCTGAAGGCAGCTATTTGAAGGGCTTGTGTCACGATTGTTATTATTATTATTATTATTTGCAATTTATTAGCATTTGTGCTTGAACTGCTGTCTTTTTCAAAGAGCTGCAGTGTCATACTTCCACGCCGAGGAAGTCGCCACACCAAGAAAAATGTGATAAAGTTAATTTAATAAACAAAAGCGTCATCATTAGTCGCTGAGCTAGCTTACCTGCCTGTCGCCCCTTATAACCACCTCTCTCCCGCCGCCCTCACCAACCCCTCCCCCTGATTCCAGCAGCCGTTCCTGGAAGTGAAGGTTCTGGAGACGACCAAACGATCTCGAAGAAACCTGGGCTTGGACTGCGACGAGCACTCCACCGAATCCCGCTGCTGCCGCTACCCTCTGACGGTGGACTTCGAGGCCTTCGGCTGGGACTGGATCATCGCGCCCAAGCGCTACAAAGCCAACTACTGCTCGGGTCAATGCGAGTACATGTTCATGCAGAAGTACCCGCACACCCACTTGGTGCAGCACGCCAACCCCAGGGGCTCGGCGGGGCCCTGCTGCACCCCGACTAAGATGTCGCCAATTAATATGCTCTACTTCAACGACAAGCAGCAGATCATCCACGGGAAGATTCCCGGCATGGTGGTGGATCGATGCGGTTGCTCTTAAACTGAGGGGACGACCTTTTTCCATCCAAACACACTAAACACACATGGAGCACTCCCCTGGCACCGGAATCCATTTCTTGGCACCAGATCCCACACACACAACACAGAAATCCAATTGATTCTAACTTAAGTTCAATCGTAACAAGGGACCGAGTAACGGCGATGAATTGAACGTGTGGAGTGCTAAAAGTATGTTTTTTTTTAATGGCGTCTTTGTCATGAATTTTTCATGCATCGTCCGCCCCTGAAGGGGTTAAAGACATTTTGGACACTGCTTTATTTCACAAACACTCCCGAAATAAAACCAGAGGCCAAAATATAACGGCTAGAAATCCAGCTAAATGTTGTTTACAGATGTTTTTCAAATGTAAAAGCGGGCTCAGAGATCCAAAAAAAAAAAAGCAAACCCCTTCATGTATGACACCTCCGTGTGACATTCTCGCGTATCTACAAACCGTTTTCACTGCCCGCTTTGATCTCTTTCATTTGGAGTCTTGTAAAAACTCCCCAAAAAAACAAAAAAAAATCCCACAGTAGAGATCATCATTCTATTCCATCTGCAAATGAACCAACACATGTTTGTTTGTGCTAAAGTAGCGGCTGTGCTACACGTGTACAGTTAAGCACACGGTGATTGTGATTCATATCATTATGTTCATTTTTAATTGTTGCATGGGCATCTTTTTAGCTGGAAAGACTTTTTAATAACCCGCTGGTTTCTATTGTGGTCTATGAAGTCCATTCTACTCAGTTTTTAATCATTTATTTTAGATTATTTGGCCAGTTCTGGTTAAAAAAAGGAATAATAATGCACATTATAATTTTTTTTTAAATTATACATTTCCAAAAAAAATGTATCGTGCAGACAAATTGGCTTACAAAATAAAAAAATATTTTATTGTTATGACAAGAACCGATTTTACTGCAGTAAATGTAGCAAAAACAACCACAAATCAATCTTCACAAACAAAAACTGTAAACTGTAAAACTGAACAAAAGCCACACCGTTAAATACAAAAAAAATGGTAAGATTTTTAAAAATAATATAACTTTAATTCACTTTTTTTCGTCACTTCCGGCTAAAAATAAAATTAAAATTTTGCTTGTTTATGAATAATTTAAAAAATATATTTTAAGAAGCGATTTTACTGCAGTAAAGGTAGCAAAATCTTCACAAACAAAAACTGTAAACTGTAAAACTGAACAAAGCGTTAAATACAAAAAAATGGTAAGATTTTTCAAAAATAATATAACTTTAATTCACTTTTTTTTATCACTTCCAGCTAAAAATAAAATTAAAATTTAGCTTATGAATAATTTGCCGCTGTAAAGTACATCGGGAAGCTGAGCAGTACTCAAAACACAGTAAAACACGGTATTACATAACAGAACTGATGTAAATAAGGAAAAATATCCAGTATAAAAAATGATTTCTTTTTTTTTTCTTTTTATGATTTCTTTTAGATTTTTTTGGCCAGGTTTGGTTAAAAAAAGGAAAAATAATACATATTGTAATTTTTTTTAATTATACATTTCCTCCAAAAATACATTGTGCAGACAAATTGGCTTACAAAATAAAAAATTATTTATTTTTATGACAAGAAGTGATTTTACTGCAGTAAAGGTAGCAAAAACAACCACAAATCAATCTTCACAAACAAAAATTGTAAACTGAACAAAGCGTTAAATACAAAAAATATGGTAAGATTTTTAAAAATAACATAACTTTAATTCACTTTTTTTTCATCATTTCCAGCTAAAAATAAAATTAAAATTTCGCTTGTTTATGAATAATTTGCCGCTGTAAAGTACATCGGGAAGCTGAGCAGTACTCAAAACACAGTAAAACACGGTATTACATAACAGAACTGATGTAAATAAAGAAAAATATTTAATAAATGATTTTTTTTTTCTTTTTATGATTTCTTTTAGATTTTTTGGCCAGTTTTGGTTAAAAAAAGGAATAATAATACATATTATAATTTTTTTTTAATTATACATTTCCAAAAAAAATACATTGTGCAGACAAATTGGCTTACAAAATAAAAAATATACATAATAAAAAACAACAACAAATCAATCTTCACAAACAAATATTGTAAACTGAACAAAGCGTTAAATACAAAAAATATGGTAAGATTTTTAAAAATAACATAACTTTAATTCACTTTTTTTCATCATTTCCAGCTAAAAATAAAATTAAAATTTGCTTGTTTATGAATAATTTGCCACTGTAAAGTACATCGGGAAGCTGAGCAGTACTCAAAACACAGTAAAACACGGTATTACATAACAGAACTGATGTAAATAAGGAAAAATATCCAGTATAATAAATTAACGGCGGACTCTGACATCACATATTTAATTTTATTTTCATTTTATTTACCGTTTCAGAAATACTCACAGCTTTCAATGCGGAAGAGAATGTTTTTTTCCACGCCGCTAACTGTTATTGCGGATCCATAATTTCGGAATAAATCCCCGATCCACGTCATCCTAAAGACTTTATATCGTCAGTGCTTGATTACAGTAGAAATTAGTATTCTCAAAGTGTGTCTTTGTCTCCGGGACGTCCTAGCAGAGATGTCCAAATTGTTGTAAACGAAAGCACTATGCTGTTGGATAAAGGAAGAGCCTTCTGACATTATTATATATAAATGATATATGTATATATTCAAAGAAAAAAAAAAAAAAGGAGTACAAACACCTTTTTTTGGGGGGGGGGCACTCTACCTTTACCAACAATAAATTTTGCACTATGGCATGAAGGAGGTAAAGTGTTATTTTGTGTTTGACCGAGCACAAGAGAGCTTGTACAGTGTAGCCGAAACCATTCAAGCGTCTGCTGATGATGATGATGATGATGAAACCGTTACACGCCAACGAGGAAAGTCATCGAACGTTTTCTTGATGCCATTGTTACACTTTTCCTGACTTTTTTTTTTAAATCCGAAGCGGGGGGCCTGTCCACACATCCAATCTGGAACTGCGTCCTCGAACAAGTCATCGCGTGTGTCCATTCATTAACGTCTGCAAGAAAAAAAAAACGAATACGGAATGCTTTAACTGGAAAAAACGGCCCCGCCCACCGATATACGTTCACGTGCTGCAAAGTTAGAGAGACTGAATGTCTTGCTTTTTTTTTTTTTTTTTTTTTTCCGACATGATTTGCCTTTGTGTGTGTTTTTAAGGGAAAGCGCCCATGCAGGAATGGGAGGAGTATCCAGGGATTGTTAGCCAAAGTAGAGGACGACATGTTTGTGTGCTGTAACTTGTGTTGTTATCGCAGGAATATGCTAGAAAAATTCAAAGGGAGGAAAAAAAATTAGGGGGGAAGTGGTTTGGGAATATTCAACTGATCAATTGTCTATATTTATTCATATGAATTACAAAGTCTGTCTACCTCACTAAGCTAGCCTTTTAAAAAAAAAAATTCAAATGTGCAAAATGTACCCCTTAAGAACCCCCCCCCCCCTTACCCGCCCTCCTCCGCACCCCCAAAAAGATAGTAGCAAACCAACAGGGTCCCCGTACTCTCAGGTTGGGATGGAGTTGACGTTGACGGAATGACTGATGGTAGCGGCTCTGCTCATGTGTGGTCAAAAGATGTAATTATTAGCTGTGCCCGCCATGGCTTGACTATCGCGGAAGCCATTTTGAAATGTAGTCTTTGTATACTGGTATGTGTGAGAGTGTTTTCATATAATTATATGAGAGTTAAAAAAAAATGTAAATAACAACATTTATGATGTTTTGGACAGGTTCACCGCTTCTAATGTTTTATCATTCCTGCGTTCTTTGTGTAGTTTTAAAAAGAAATCACCCCAACTTTGTAGTTTAATGGTTGTGCATATGAATAACTATTCAATTGTTGCTTTGTTTTTGCCTTTGTTGTTTATTATACTTTTCCTTTTGTACAATAAATCATTTATTTAGCTTATGGCATTGCTTGTTTATTCATTCATTCACAAGGGTCACGGGGGGGGGCTGGAGCCTATCACAGCAGTCTTTCCAATAATTAGGATTCTTTAAACCTGTTTATGACCTTCTAAATACAATTGTTAAAATTATTAGAGCCCTCTAGACATGTATTAACAACCCTATAGTCACCTTTACATTCATTTATTCATTCAATCATTTTCTACCGCTTATCCTCACGAGGGTCACGGGGGGGCTGGAGCCTATCCCAGCTGTCTTCGGGCGAGAGGTGGGGTACACCCTGGACTGGTGGCCAGCCAATCACAGGGCACATATAGACAAACAACCATTCACACTCACATTCATACCTATGGACAATTTGGAGTCGCTAATTAACCTAGCATGTTTTGGCATGAGTACCCGGAGAAAACCCACATGCAAACTGAGATGGCCGGGGATGGGATTGAACTCGGGTCTCCAAGTTGTGGGGTCTGCACGCTAACCACTCGACCACCGTGCAGCCGCTTTGCTTGTTCATTTTGTAATATTTATTCCGCTCTGATGTTACGGGATGTTGGAATTTTTTTGACATGACGTTGTATGACATCCGCATCGTAGTTCATGTTCATTAGTTCGTTAGTGACTTACTCCCCCCCCAGCCCCCCACACTTGGTTCCGTGAGCTTCGGTTCTTGTCAAAACAATATGCGTTCAAAAGAGTAATCCATTGGCATCACATTGACATCGCCTGTCCATTGCTAGCATCTCCAACCGCTGCCTTTCTTCAAAGTGACTAAAGTGACTGTTCCAGTGCTAGGGGACAGGAAGTGATGTCAGTGGTTAAGAGTTGACTTTTTACCAAAGTCGTGTTTGGAATTATTGTGGCTGTTGTGGAATAATTACTGACACCTAGTGACCAGTAGTATTTTTCTGAAATTTTTAGGTGAGATTAAAAAGAAGATTTGTCAATTAATTACAGATCATAATTAATTAATCTAATTAATCTAAAGCACTACTGATAATTATTTAATGTACAGGGAATTGTTTGATTTACAATTGGTATTGCCATAGTTTGGTTTCATAAACAATGTATTTAGAAATGAATAAAAGTTAGAGTTTCAATTAATTATCTGTCAACATTAGACAAATTAATAATTCTAAAAATAATTCTAAAAATAAAAATAATTCTAAAAATAAAAACTAAAATAATTCTAAAAATAATTCTAAAAAAATAAATAAATAAAAAAAAAATAAATAAAAAAAAATAAAAATAAAAATAAAAATAAAAATAAAAATAAAAATAAAAATAAAAATAAAAATAAAAATAAAAATAAAAATAAAAATAAAAATAAAAATAAAAATAAAAATAAAAATAAAAATAAAAATAAAAATAAAAATAAAAATAAAAATAAAAATAAAAATAAAAATAAAAATAAAAATAAAAATAAAAATAAAAATAAAAATAAAAATAAAAATAAAAATAAAAATAAAAATAAAAATAAAAATAAAAATAAAAATAAAAAAAATTCTAAAAATAAAAATAAAAATAAAAATAAAAATAAACAATTCCAAGCTTTTAACAATTCCTACTGAATGAGCCAGACAAGTCAATTTACTTAAAATTTAATTTTCTCATTTATTCCTCACAGTAATAAAATGAAATAGAGTATACTAAAAATGTATGCCCTTTTTTGTTCCTGTAGTCAGTGCAACTTTGTGTCCCACGCACGCACATGCACGCACACGCACGAGCGGTGGCGTGGTGCATCCCTGAACAGAAGTAGCGGTCAGCGGAGGTGGCAGGCAGCACATCCCCGGCGAGGCTAATTGGTGAAAGAGAGTGTTCAGAGGACAAAGGTTCACTGTTAGGGTTGGAGTTGCCATTATTTGGATTTCATATAAGATCCAGCCTGACCCAATTAATATGCCACCTGATAGGAGGGCCTCTCATCAACCTAATTTAGAGAATCAATAGGGGACAAATGAGAGCGAGAGCAAAGCTCTTTACGGATGCAAACACACAAAGACCACCCAGTACAAGCCCCGAGCGACTGATGCCAGCAATGACATAAACCTTTTGACAAATCCTTACTCGACATAAACAAACATTCACACAGTCCCCTGCCCCTTCCAGTGCATCGACGTGCCGTGCACATCATCGCTCATCGCCGCCCCCAAATGTGCGAGGGAGGACGTTGATTGATGCTTTTGTTGTTTGGCCACATAAACATGAGTTGTACGAGTCGGGCCGTGACGTGTGACGAGGTCCAACGCTGCACTTAAAAGCCTTAAAACCACTAACGTGATGAACTTTGACCCAAGCTCGTTAAATAAACAATGCTAGAAAGGCTCCTGTGAAATGGTACAGTCCAACGGGAATATTGAACATTTCACAAAGCCCTTCAAGAAAGCTCGGTTGCGGTCTGGGAGGATTTGGGAGGAGCTTTATAGTAATTATGGTCATAAAATTGAGAAAGAAGGTGAATTGGGGGCAAGCAGTGAAAAGCTTGTAACACCTTTTTGTCTGGTTCTCGTAGCTGGTGTGTGTCGACAGAGGAACTGTTCACCAAAGATCACACGCACGGGACTGGACAAAGAATCTAACATGATAATAAAACCTGTACTCGACCATTATTGGATTCAAATAGCATATAGCAAATTGTAAAGCATCCACAGATATTGGATTGTTGTCAAAATCTCAGCATATATATTTTTTTGTAACTAATTTTCCCTCTTAAACTGTAAAATACACAATGTGGGCCAAGAGTAGATGTACATGTCATATTTATTTCTCATTTTATTCCATTTAAAACGTTCCAGTATGACGAATCGCTTTTTGTCCACCTCTGCCGGGGCCCTCCAGCCGCATCCGCTGCCCTGTGATCCGCAGATGCAGCCGACCCCCTTCTTCTGTGTTCATTCTGGGCATCCCATAGCGCGCAGAACCCCACAGCTAGGAGACCAGGGTTCAATAATTCCACC
>NC_080483.1:15380000-15472500 GCF_030265055.1 Doryrhamphus excisus
TATCCAGTGCCTATGTTAGAAATTGCAAGTCAAGCATACATAATAAAAGTATTACGTATTCTGTTGCCTCCATTGCAAAGTTGTTGTCATGCAGGACATTGCTTGACCGCTAGGGGGCGCACTGGGTCAATTTAACAGTACAGCTGAGTGTGAAGCTCAGCAGAGAGATTCATACTTAATTTTTTTTTATCATATTTCCTTTTTAAGAAGCGAATATGGAGAAAAAAAATATTACCAGAATAATTTAACAATTACTAAATAACATTAGCTCCTGTGTACTTGAACATTAATGTACATTTTAATATCAGACACACAAAAAAACAATAATGAATATGTTTTTTTTGTTTGTTTTTTTACACACTCGCCAACTACACAGAGAATTAAACAATGAGATCAAATTTAGGAGAAAAATGTATCATAATAAAGATGAGTTTGCACCAACTCAGAGAGTCGTGTATAAATAATAATTATAATAATGTAATAATAATGTAATAATAATAATTCCTGCTAACTCACAATAAATACGCATTTTGTTACATTAACCAATGTTCCCTGTATGAATCAAAGCTAACCGTTTCTATTTTTATTTTTACGAAAATATGATTAAATGTGTAGTTTAATAACTTTACCTTACACTGTAATTTTTTATTCCCTCGCTAATAGGAATACATTGCTTGTGTCTCCACCCACGCATTTTTTTACAGCATTTAATATCGAATCTTATCAAATAACGCAAGCGTACCCGATAAAGTGAACCGTGACCATACCTGTGTGTGCTTTTTGGAAAATACGTTCTGTCACGTTCTTTTGTGTGTGACGTAATCCTCTTATTTCATGCTCCATGTTTTCATGCACTTTTTTGTTTTCCATCACCGCCATCACGTCCCACCTCCTACTCTCGCCTTGAACCCGTTAGGAGGAGTACACTAACCCGCTGGAGCAGCACCTCACCGTGAGTACGCATCAGCTCATCATCTCATAGCGTCCTGTCCACGCCACGGGTCCTCACGCTCCACTCTGTAGTTCTATAATGCAGTGTTTTTCAACCTTTTTTGAGCCACGGCATGTTTTTTTTTTACATTGGAAAAAATCTCGTGACACAACACCACTAACCAAAAATGTTCCAAAATGTCACCACGACCTCACACGTGCATCAATAAGTCTATCGGAGGAACAAGGAATAAGCAATATTACATTGCTCTGCCGGTCTTTACACCACAGACACTCCACAGTAGCCATGTTTTTACATCACCACTTTTTCTCTTTCCGAATGACCTTTCGGGAAACAATAGTATCCATAGAAAAGGAATATTCCAATCTCTTGTTTACATGCGCCGTGAAAATCAACCAGAATAGTCAATAGGGCATGCCCAGTAAAACGCATATATCGGATTTATATCCGGTATATGCGTAAATGGGATTTTATCCGTTATAAAAAGGCACTTCCTTGACTATGTTTCCAATGTACCTGGACGCGCAGGCAACGCTGCAAACGCTGCAAATGACGTCGTATAGCGGCCTGTCACGATTCGGCGAATCGGAGCGCCACGATGCGGCCATCCGATATATGCCAGGGAAATTTAATGGAAATGCATTGGAACGGGACTGGAGATTTTGTCCGAAATAGGCGAAATCCGTTATAAAAAATCCGATATATGCAATGAATTTTTATTGGAAATGCATTACAGAAAAATCGGTTCTTTTTTATCTGTCCGTTGTGAGCGAATTTCCGATATATCCGAGTCCGATATATCCGAGGTTTACTGTATATATTTTCTTTTTTAATAAAATTGCACTTGTGAATAAAATATACGTAGAAGGGTTTAGATTCTGTTCCACAGATGGCGCTAATGCACACAAAAGCTGCTTGCCAACCGCTAAAATAAACAACGAAGAAGAACGCAGTCTGACAACTTTCCGTTTGAGCGGATACAAGATCCCTCAATCGGATCGGTTAAAGGAATATTCCATCCCTGTTCAATTCCTTCCGTTTGAGCAAATAAACCAAATGCAATTGGAATATTTGGGTCCACGTATAGGTGGATATTGACATAATATTTGCAAATGATGATTAATAAATGTTAATTATAAAAAAAGTGATATTGGATAATTATATATAACTAGTAATGACTAGTAATGTATCAGGCTCCATATTGAAAAATGGTGTCCATATTGGAATTTGGAATTCATTATTGGATTTAATCAATTATAATACATTCATTTGGTATTCTGACCATAAAAAATATTGTGTTTATTTGAGTTCTACTTCAACAAGTACATGTTTTTCAAATTTGCTCTGGCGGCCATCTTGAAAATTGGCAGGCCATATTACATTTTATGTCGGATATCGTACTTTTCTTAAAATATGTATCCTAAACGTCCATCTGTGCCAATTTTGGTGCTTGTATCACCAAGTGAAAGATATTAAAATGTTTGGATAATCTGCTTTTTTTTTTTTTTTTTAATCTGCCTTTTTTTCTTTTCCGTGCACAGGAAATGGCAAGCACTTTGGCCCAAAAGCACCTGCGATCCATCATACTAAATGTGAGTATGCAAATCAGCCGGGTAGAATTCCTTTATGAACTGGTAGAAAAAAAGTGGTAGAAAATGAATGAATGAATATTTAATATTTAATAATATTTAATAATATTTAATAATATTTAATAATATTTAATAATATTTAATAATATTTAATAATATTTAATAATATTTAATAATATTTAATAATATGTAATGATATTTAATGATATTTAATGATATTTAATGATATTTAATAATATTTAATAATATTTAATGATATTTAATATTTTTAATAATATTTAATATTTTTAATAATATTTAATATTTTTAATAATATTTAATATTTTTAATAATATTTAATAATAGTTAATACTATTTAATAATATTTTATAATATTTTACAATATGTTATAATATGTTATAATATGTTATAATATTTTATAATATGTTATAATATTTTATAATATTATAATATTTTATAATATTTTAGAATATAACATGTAGAATTCCTTTATGAACCATTCAAGTCAGATCATACGGAAGGCGCCGTTCTATGGAATTATACAATCCACAAATTAAAACAACCTAAATATTTCCAACTTCCAATCTCTGAACGTGTTCCGTCAACTGAGTCCTGGATGTTCCATGGCCCAGACCCGGCCGGGCCCGCTCAGCCAGCAAGAAAGATTGACTAGCGGGGAGGCTTGTTGAAGCAGAACCAGCAAATGTGATATGGCATGAAGTCAATGATGTGGAAAAAAAAAAGCTCCGCTCTGAAAATGATTCCTTTTGGCGCCGACTTGTGTGGAAGTGCTTCCCTGAGCCCGGCTGCTTGTTGTTATTTTCCTGGAGCGGTTGCAGCATTGTGTACGCTCCGGAACCAAATCCTGCAAAAAACTGCGACCCACTTATGATGAATGTCGGACCCTCGCAGTGTCTCTATCCTAATACGACCCGACCGAGTCCAAATTCAGTCTGTTACGGTTTTTGGATGGTACTGGCGGGTGGTGGACTAGGTGCCTTTTGGTCTTAAGTATTGTTAAAAAAAATAACAATTATTCCAATTCTGTTTATTGCCGTAGATCAGGGGTCTCAAACTCATCAAAGCATCAGGTTTTCAAAAAAAACCCCCAAAAAACGCATTTATTAAAAACAGAAAAATATACAAACTTTTTCAGTGCTTTGGTTCCGATTTTCTACAATAAAAATAAAATAAATTAAATAATAAATTAATGAATAAATCAATTCTGATAAAACATTCCACTGTTCTTAATTTTTATTTTTCTGCACAAAATAAGATGAAAAATAAATAAACAAATCAAGAATAAAGAAAATCAATCAATCAGTAATAAATAAATAAATATAATAATAATAATAATAAAACGGCAAATAATAAAAACTTAAGAAACCACATATAGTTGGTGGGTAGACAAATAATTTTTTTCAGATTAAAATGAACAAAGCATTATTAGAGCCCTGTAGACATGACAAAACACGACTATAGTCACATTGATACTCTTTTTATTTACAACATATTGCGCAACTGCAGGGTCTCGAGACACATGCTAACTCGCAAACTAGAGAGCTAGCGACCTAAACGGTAGCCTTCAAGTTATTTCCTTTAAACTTAAATAGCCAAAAACTTACCACTTCCACACGGATAGGGAGGATGTTTTTGGGGAAAATTATAGCTTAAAATATGTTTCGGATTTCTTATAAGTGGAACCTCAGTTTTCAAACGCCCTGGTTTTCATATGATTTGGTTTTTGGGGAAAATTATAGCTTAAAATATGTTTCGGATTTCCTACAGTGGAACCTCAGTTTTCATACACCCCGGTTTTCATATGATTATAGGGGTAGTGGTTCTTTTCGAGTGGTTAGCGCGCAGGCCACACAGCTAGGAGACCCGAGTTTGATTCCACCTTTGGTCATGTTCTCCCCGTGCATGCGTGGGTTTTCTCCGGGTACTCCGGTTTCCTCCAACATTCCAAAAACATGCTAGGTTAATTAGCGACTCCAAATTGTCCATAGGTATGAATGTGAGTGTGAATGGTTGTTTGTCTATATGTGCCCTGTGATTGGCTGGCGACCGGTCCAGGGTGTACCCCCGACAAGTACGGTAAATGAAATGTTTTACTTTCAGGATTCGTATAAAAATATCCACACACGTGACTCTCTTTGTCTGTATGCAGCATGTCATCAGAGGGAATCGACCAATCAAAGCAGAAATGGCACATCAACTCTATGTGCTGCAGGTGTTGACCTTTAACCTCTTGGAGGAACGAATGATGACCAAAATGGATCCCAATGACCAGGTATGTAAATACAAAAATTTGCATTTGTATGTTATTGTTTATGTGAGTATGAATGGTTGTTTGTCTATATGTGCCCTGTGATTGGCTGGCCAAGACAGCTGGGATAGGCTCCAGCACCCCCCGCGACCCTCGTGAGGAAAAAGCGGTAGAAAATGAATGAATGAATGAAAGAATGCTATTGTTTTTTTGTATGCCATTATTTTGAAAAACACAACTAGAAAATTATCTTGACTGATCATATTGACCTGAATATAAGACGACCAATGTCTCCACCTTATTTTTCAAGTTTTTGAGGAGTTCACAAGTCAATACAAAGAGCCAAAAAACGACTTTCGGCTTTAAATCTCTATGCCACGAATATAGGACGACCAATATTTTTCAGACTTTTTTCAAACGAAAACCGCGTCTTATATTCAGGTCATGGTTATTGTGTGTAGCTGCTCTATAGGAGTTCACAAGTCAATACAAAGAGCCAAAAAACGACTTTCGGCTTTAAATCTCTATGCCACGAATATAGGACGACCCATATTTTTCAGGCTTTCTTCAAACGAAAACAGCGTCTTATATTCAGGTCATGGTTATTGTGTGTAGCTGCTCTATAGGAGTTCACAAGTCAATACAAAGAGCCAAAAATCGACTTTCGGCTTTAAATCTCTATGCCACGAATATAGGACGACCAATATTTTTCAGACTTTCTTCAAACGAAAACAGCGTCTTATATTCAGGTCATGGTTATTGTGTGTAGCTGCTCTATAGGAGTTCACAAGTCAATACAAAGAGCCAAAAAACGACTTTCGGCTTTAAATCTCTATGCCACGAGTATAGGACGACCCATATTTTTCAGACTTTCTTCAAACGAAAACAGCGTCTTATATTCAGGTCATGGTTATTGTGTGTAGCTGCTCTATAGGAGTTCACAAGTCAATACAAAGAGCCAAAAAACGACTTTCGGCTTTAAATCTCTATGCCACGAATATAGGACGACCAATATTTTTCAGACTTTCTTCAAACGAAAACAGCGTCTTATATTCAGGTCATGGTTATTGTGTGTAGTTGCTCTATAGGAGTTCACAAGTCAATACAAAGAGCCAAAAAACGACTTTCGGCTTTAAATCTCTATGCCACGAATATAGGACGACCCATATTTTTCAGACTTTCTTCAAACGAAAACAGCGTCTTATATTCAGGTCATGGTTATTGTGTGTAGCTGCTCTATAGGAGTTCACAAGTCAATACAAACAGCCAAAAAACGACTTTCGGCTTTAAATCTCTATGCCACGAATATAGGACGACCCATATTTTTCAGACTTTCTTCAAAGGAAAACAACATCTGATATTCGGGTCATGGTTATTGTGTGTAGCTGCTCTATAGGAGTTCACAAGTCAATACAAAGAGCCAAAAAACGACTTTCTGCTTTAAATCTCTATGCCACGAGTATAGGACGACCAATATTTTTCAGACTTTCTTCAAACGAAAACAGCGTCTTATATTCAGGTCATGGTCATTGTGTGTAGCTGCTCTATAGGAGTTCACAAGTCAATACAAACAGCCAAAAAACTACTTTCGGCTTTAAATCTCTATGCCACGAATATAGGACGACCCATATTTTTCAGACTTTCTTCGAAGGAAAACAACGTCTTATATTCAGGTCATGGTTATTGTGTGTAGCTGCTCTATAGGAGTTCACAAGTCAATACAAACAGCCAAAAAACGACTTTCGGCTTTAAATCTCTATGCCACGAATATAGGACGACCAATATTTTTCAGACTTTCTTCAAAGGAAAACAGCGTCTTATATTCAGGTCATGGTTATTGTGTGTAGCTGCTCTATCGGAGTTCACAAGTCAATACAAAGAGCCAAAAAACAACTTTTGGCTTTAAATCTCTACGCCACGTATATAGGACGACCAATATTTTTCAGACTTTCTTCAAACGAAAACAGCGTCTTATATTCAGGTCATGGTTATTGTGTGTAGCTGCTCTATAGGAGTTCACAAGTCAATACAAAGAGCCAAAAAACGACTTTCGGCTTTAAATCTCTATGTCACGAATATAAGACGACCAATATTTTTCAGACTTTCTTCAAAGAAAAACAACGTCTTATATTCAGGTCATGGTTATTGTGTGTAGCTGCTCTATAGGAGTTCACAAGTCAATACAAAGAGCCAAAAAACGACTTTCGGCTTTAAATCTCTATGCCACGAATATAGGACGACCAATATTTTTCAGACTTTCTTCAAACGAAAATAGCGTCTTATATTCAGGTCATGGTTATTGTGTGTAGCTGCTCTATAGGAGTTCACAAGTCAATACAAACAGCCAAAAAACGACTTTTGGCTTTAAATCTCAATGCCACGAATATAGGACGACCAATATTTTTCAGACTTTCTTCAAACGAAAACAGCGTCTTATATTCAGGTCATGGTTATTGTGTGTAGCTGCTCTATAGGAGTTCACAAGTCAATACAAACAGCCAAAAAACGACTTTTGGCTTTAAATCTCAATGCCACGAATATAGGACGACCCATATTTTTCAGACTTTCTTCAAACGAAAACAGCGTCTTATATTCAGGTCAGTATCTTTCAATTGAGAAATGAAATGACACATAAATGAAAACACTTCAATCTTAATGACCCACAAAAAGGTTTGGAATATAGCAGAGCCGCATAGATAGATAGATGCTGCAACTTTTTAAGACTTCTGAGGCGTTTAACCACAGACAATGTGGCTTAGGGGCTCCTTGCTGATTTCATTTGGCTCTCCGGAGTACTTGTGTGTGAAAAGTTACTGTTAAGCCGATACGCTCTAAATGTGCTTTTCTGTGACTCAGACTCAAAGAGATGTCATTTTTGAGCTGCGGAAGATTGCCTTTGATGGAGAAAATGACCCCACTGGTACAGAAAAGAGAAAGGCATTGTATGCAAAGGATTATAAGATGCTAGGTTTTACGGTAAGATGTTTGGAAAGTTTAAAAAAAGTATCTAGTTTTAACAGAAATACTCAAATGTATATAAAAAAAACACTTTAATGCAGAACCACTTGAACCCTGCTATGGACTTCACTCAGACTCCTCCAGGGATGTTGGCTTTGGACAACATGCTGTACATGGCCAAGGTCCACCAAGATACGTACATCCGGGTAGGTTCTGATCTCCTCCGAGATAAAGATACTAGAGATACTACAAGTAACACATATCTGAACCTATTACAGATTGTCCTGGAGAACAGCAGTCGCGAGGACAAGCATGAGTGTCCCTTCGGTCGATGCGCTATCGAGCTCACTCGGGTACTCTGTGAGATACTCCAAGTTGGAGAATTGCGTGAGTGTATTTTTTTGATACACAGATTGTAAATCTGGTTGTATTTTCTGAGTCCATCGTAATTTTTGGTGTTGTTTCACAAGCGAATGAAGGCTGCAACGACTACCATCCCATGTTCTTCACCCACGACCGTGCATGGGAGGAGTTCTTCTGCGTCTGCGTCCAGCTTCTCAATAAAACCTGGAAGGAGATGAGGGCCACCGCTGAAGATTTCAATAAGGTTTGGAAAATATTTACTTTAATTTAATATAGTATAGGACGAGTGGTTAGCATGCAGGCCCGAGTTTCGATTCCACACTATGGACACCACAAAATGAGAAGTTTTGATTTAGTTTAGTTTTATTTAGTTGTACATTTTATGGGCAAATATTATAGAAACGTAAGTATGGTTGCCACCCTCGGTCATCTCTGTGGAGTTTGCATGTTCTCCCCGTGAATGTGGGTTTTCTCCAGGTACTATGGACACCACAAGATGTGAGGTTTTGATTTAGTTTAGTTTTATTTAGTTATGTATATGTATAAGAGTTATCCTTTTTAAAATGATTAAAACACTGTACAGTTAATAAATATTAGGCGTCTGTGTGGAGTTTGCATGTTCTCCCCGTGCATGCGTGGGTTTTCTCCGGGTACTATGGACACCACAAGATGTGAAGTTTTGATTTAGTTTAGTTTTATTTAGTTATGTATATGTATAAGAGTTATCCTTTTTAAAATGATTAAAACACTGTATAGTTAATAAATATTACGTGTCTGTGTGGAATTTGCGTGTTCAAATCTGTGCCATTCTGTTGCTCATGAGTTAAATTTTGAGTTTTAATATGTTGCAAAGGCTGCACGAGGGTTGAGTGGTTAGCGTGTAGACCTCACAGCTAGGAAACCAGGGTTCAATTCCACCCTTGGCCAATCTCTGTGTAGAGTTTGCATGTTCTCCCCGTGCATGCGTGGGTTTTTTTCCGGGTACTATGGGCACCACAAGATGTGAAGTTTTGATTTAGTTTAGTTTTATTTAGTTATGTATATGTATAAGAGTTATCCTTTTTAAAATGATTAAAACACTGTACAGTTAATAAATATTACGTGTATGTGTGGAATTTGCATGTTCTCCCCGTGCATGCGTGGGTTTTTTTTTTAGTTTCCTCCCACATTCCAAAAACATGCTAGGTTAATTAGCGACTCCAAATTGTCCATAGGTATGAATGTGAGTGTGAATGGTTGTTTGTCTATATGTGCCCTGTGATTGGCTGGCCACCAGTCCAGGGTGTACCCCGCCTCTCGTCTGAAGACAGCTGGGATAGACTCCAGCACGCCCTTGTGAGCGATAAGCGGTAAAAAATGAATTAATTACTATATTATACATATGGTTCTAAAAGTTATGTTACTGTTACGGTTAAGTTTCATGGGTTACGCAATTGAGACACCCCCCATAAAAAAAACGTCTCACTCCCACTTGCCGCAGCCCCCGACACTCTTCCGCTAGCATGGCATTGACATTCTCCTTTTATTTCGGATCAACATTTAATGAATGACGGATGAACAGACGGAAGCGGAATCACAGTGTAGTTACTTATTTATACGGCTTATATATTCTATATTTGTACGCATTATCAGCTCTGAGTGAACTGAATATGTCAATCCAGCTAAATGATATCACACAAGTCAAAAATGTACATGTCTAACGCGGGTCTCTTTAATAGTAGCGTAACGTTTTAATCATGTTATGAGCAATGAGGTGTTGCATTCAAAGACATTATGTAATTTCAAGTAAATGACTTAATCTCACAAGGGTCGCAGGGGGTGCTGGAGCCTATCCCAGCTGTCTTCAGGCGAGAAGTGGGGTCCACCCCAGCCAATCACAGGGCACATATAGACAAACAACCATTCACACTCACATTCATACCTATGGACAATTTGGAGTCGCTAATTAACCTAGCATGTTTTTGGAATGTGGGACGAAGCCGAGAAAACCCACGCAGAACGTAGGAGAGCATGCAAACTCCACACGGAGATGGCCGAGAGTGGGATTGAACTGGGGTCTTTTAGCTGTGAGGTCTTCGCGCTAACCACTCGCCCACCGTGCAACCTAAACGACTTGTTAGCGTACTTAAATGTAGCAAATTGTACGTCTGAATTAAGAGTTATGAAGTGAGTGATAAGAATATCCAATTCGTGTTTTTCTTTATCGTACTGTTTGTTTACACACACACACACACATCATAAAGCTGTTTTTGTGACGTTCGGACTGTCCCTGAATGCATCTTGTTGTTGAGGTAGTCACTGAATATGTTAACGTTGGTGTTGAACCGCACCGCATCAAATCATAAAGCTGTTTTTGTGATGTTCGGAATGTCCCTGAATGCATCTTGCTGTCAAGGTACTCACTGAATATGTTAACGTTGGTGTTGAACCGCACCGCATCAAATCATAAAGCTGTTTTTGTGATGTTCGGACTGTCCCTGAATGCATCTTGCTGTTGAGGTAGTCACTGAATATGTTAACGTTGTTGTTGAACCGCACCGCATCAAATCATAAAGCTGTTTTTGTGATGTTCGGAATGTCCCTGAATGCATCTTTTTGTTGCGGTACTCACTGAATATGTTAATGTTGGTGTTGAACCGCACCGCATCAAATCATAAAGCTGTTTTTGTGATGTTCGGACTGTCCCTGAATGCATCTTGCTTTCAACGTACTCACTGAATATGTTAATGTTGGTGTTGAACCGCACCGCATCAAATCATACAGCTGTTTTTGTGATGTTCGGACTGTCCCTGAATGCATCTTGTTGTTGAGGACTATATATTTTACACGTAACAGTCCACCTGGTATTATTGTATCTGTAAAATTGTCATGCAATCTGCTATTATTATTTATTATTTTATATTTATATTTAAATATTTTAAAAATAAAAAAAATATTATAATGATTAAAATAAAATTAAAATAATAATTATTATATTATTATTATGTAAAATATGCAAATATAACAATATTATTATATATAATTAATATAATAATTAACATTAATATAATAAATATAATAATCATAATAGTTATAATAATAATATAATAATTATTATTTTAATTTTTATTATTATTATGTGCTTGTGTCTCTTTTTTCAGGAGCACTTTGTAAACAACAGACCATGTCAAACAACAAAATTGATACAACCATCAAAAGGTTGGCTCAGGCCATGATGCCAGGTTGTATGTTGACTTTAAATTAAATACTTTGGAAAGATTGGGCGGGCCGTATTCAAACACTTGGCGGGCCGGATGTGGCCCCCGGGCCGTAGTTTGCCCACCCCTGCTCTAAATGCTGCTCACTGCAGCGTGTGCTGAGTGTGTGTGTGTGTGTGCGTGTGCGTGTGTGTGTGTGTTTGTGTGTGAGCATCCCACTGGAGCAGGCGGCTGAAAGGCTTTTGCTTCAATTAATATTACACGACAGTTAAATTCTTAATGCTGTCGATTGCAATTCAGAGCGCTTCCTCCGCATGAACAAGTCGGTGCAATCTATTGTTACGGAATAACTGTGGCTGTTTATGTCGCCAGTACATTTGGAATATAAATGACTTCAGATGAGGAAAGTTGTTTGCTGACGGAATTAGTTTTTAAATGGGATGATGACTCTAGGAATCCCAACCCGTTCCTTGTTTTACCAGGGAAATTTGACGATTTAGGTCTTGTGTGTTTTCATGGGTTGGAAACCCAGGTGATGCAGGTCGTCCGAGAGCAGATCACCAGAGCTCTGGCCATGAAGCCTTCGTCTTTAGACCAGCTGAAGAACAAGCTACGAGGTCTCAGCTACTCGGAGATACTGCGGCTTCGACAGTCTGAAAGGATGAGCCAGGATGACTTCCAGTCTCCGCCGATCATGTCAGTGGCATCAATTGAACACTTAAACATAAACATCTGTGTATTGTTGTCTCTTCCAAAATACAAATACTTGCTGATATAGTTCATCTTCAAACAGCTAAAATAATGCATAAGGCTAAAAATAACCAATTACATAAAAATGTCATCCAATACTTCTCTACACGAGAGGAGAAATATGATCTCAGGGAAAAACTAAATCTGAAACACTTCTATGCTAGGACTACGTTATGCTAGCCATAGCATTTCAGTATGTGGAATCAAACTATGGAATGGATTGAGTAAGGAAATCAAACAATGCACAACGATGAGCCAATTCAAGAAACAATACAAGCAGTTGATGTTTGCTAAATACAAGGATGAAGAGTCTTGAACCAGTCATGATGTGCTATGTATATCACTACATTGACAGTTACTATGGTAACCATTGGATGGTCATATCACCTTGTACTTCGGTACGTGACTTAAATTAAATTAAATTACATTTTTTTAATTAAATTAAACAATTTTTTAAAATTAAATTATTATTTTTTAAAATTAAATTATTATTTTTAAAAATTAAATTACAATTTTTTTTAAATTAAATTACATTTTTTAAATTAAATTGAACATTTTTTTAAATAAAATTATTATTTTTAAAAATTAAATTACATTTTTTTTAAATTAAATTACATTTTTTAACATTAAATTATTATTTTTTTAAATTAAATATATATATATTTAAATTTAATTACAATTTTTAACATAAAATCATTATTTTGTAAAATTAAATTAATTTAAAAGAAATTAAATTACAATTTTTTTAAAATTAAATTACATTTTTTAACATTAAATTATTATTTTTTTAAATTAAATTAAATTTTATTTTTAATTAAATTATATGAGGAAAGCAGGAAGTGAACAAATGTAGCAGTTACTGATTGTAAAAGTACCAGATGGAGGGGTACTCCAAGTAAGCTTTGCTTCTTCCTACTCCTTTTGGACATGTGGAACTGGGAACTGATTATGTGATGCATTCAATTGTAATCTGATGCATGTTCAAATGAAATTAAACCATTACCATAACCATTACAAAAATCCCCATTTGTTTCAGTTATGACGTCTTTGTTCTTGCAGTGAGCTGCGAGAGAGAATCCAGCCCGAGATCCTGGAGCTCATTAAGCAGCAGCGACTCAATCGGCTGTGTGAGGGCAGCTGTTTCCGAAAAGTGGGGAACCGCCGAAGGCAAGGTACCGCATCAATACAATCACTTTGCCTCTCTTTTACAGAAGGGAGCTCCACTTCTCACTTAGGCTCACAGCTAAGTCGCCCCATGCCTGTGTTGCAGAGAAGTTTTGGTTCTGCAGACTCTCTCTGAACCACAAAGTGCTGCACTACGGGGACTTGGATGAATCGCCGCAGGGCGAAGTGCCTTTTGAGATGCTCAGCGACAAGAGTAAGGGACCGTTATTGACCCAATATCACCTTTAAGAAACAATGTTGATGATTTACATCAGGGGTGGGCAAACTTTTTGACTCATGGGCCGCATTGAGTTAACAAAATTGTGCGGGGGGCCAGAACATATATTTAACACACATGATTTTACGCTTATAATTTTAATAATTTTAATGATTTTTAATATATTTAAATATTTTTATTTTTTTTAAATATTTTTAAATATTTTTAAATATTTTTTAATAATTTTACGCCTTTAATTATTTGTCTAATTTTAATTGTCATACTATCAGCTATATGTTCTTGTTTCCTTTTTTTCAGGAGCACTTTAAACATCAGACCACATCAAACTAGGATTTATTTTTTTATTATTTTTTACTGAATAAGACATCCGACTTGAAAGTCATGTTGCCAGCTGGTATGTTAAAAGTTGAAATACTTAAAAGCAACTGGCGGGCCGGATTCAAACGTTTGGTGGGCCGCATGTGGCCCCCGGGCCGTAGTTTGCCCACCCCTGATTTACATGGACTTAAGTCTTTTTAAATAACATTTTGCTGAATCTCTGCATGACGTTTTATTTTATCCCATAGAGAAGGGGTTCTCGAATAATCTCAAATTGAGACCGAGATCTTCCTATGGTCTCCTTTTAACCAGATCAAAGTCAAGGTTAAGTAAAGAATAAAATGAAAGTTTTTATTGAAAAACCTCATTTGTGTGTATGCGGCATTTCTTTCTAATCTAATCCCCAATAAAGCAGATGATGATCTGGCTGCAAATAATCATTTCATAAGTTTATTTCCTGTTCCCTGTAGTCCCTGTCTCGGACATCAAGTCTGTGGTGACCGGGAAGGACTGCCCTCATATGAAGGAGAAAAGTGCTCTGAAGCAAAACAAGGTATTGTTTTGTTTTGATCAATACATTCATCCTCTACTCTTATACGCTCAGGGTCAAGGGGAGCTGGAGCCTATCCCAGCTACGCCTTGGATCGTTTGCGTGCGTAGGGTTTCACGATCCACAGGGGGGCCCATTTTACGCAAGGGGATGCATTCTCGACAAATGATTGCTGTCATGAGTCATGGAGTATAGAGCCCGAGAGAATAGAATGGCAGAATGTACCTGCACACCTTGTCAGTTCCTGGTGGTGTAATGGTACAGCTGCTGCCTTGAAGCAGAAGGCTTGGAATCAGACACATTTTTCAAATTCTGTTAATTTGGTATTCATTCATTCATTTTCTACTGCTTATACTAACGAGGGTCGCGGGGGGTGCTGGAGCCTATCCCACATGAGAGGCGGGTACACCCCGGACTGGTCGCCTGGTGGTGTAATGGTACAGCTGCTGCCTTGAAGCAGAAGGCTTGGATTCGGACACATTTTTCAAATTCTGTTAATTTGGTATTCATTCATTCATTTTCTACCGCTTATACTAACGAGGGTCGCGGGGGGGGGGGGGGTGCTGGAGCCTATCCCACCTGAGAGGCGGGTACACCCCGGACCGGTCGCCTGGTGGTGTAATGGTACAGCTGCTGCCTTGAAGCAGATGGCTTGGAATCGGACACATTTTTCATTCATTCGTTCATTTTCTACCACTTGTCCTCACGAAGGTCGCGGGGGGTGCTGGAGCCTATCCCAGCTGTCTTCGGGCGAGAAGTGGGGTACACCCCGGACCGGTCGCCTGGTGGTGTAATGGTACAGCTGCTGCCTTGAAGCAGAAGGCTTGGAATCGGACACATTTTTCATTCATTCATTCATTCATTCATTCATTCATTCATTCATTTTCTACCGCTTATCCTCACGATGGTCGCGGAACTGCTGGAGCCTATCCCAGCTCCAAATTCATGAAGCCAAATAAAAAGCAAAACACATTAAAATAATTAATTAATTCATTCATTCATTCATTTTCTACCGCTTATCCTCACAAGGGTCGGGCGGGGGGTGCTGGAGCCTATCCCAGCTGTCTTCGTGCGAGAGGTGGGGTACACCCCGGACCGGTCGCCTGGTGGTGTAATGGTACAGCTGCTGCCTTGAAGCAGAAGGCTTGGAATCTGACACATTTTTCATTGATTCATTCATTTTCTACCGCTTATCCTCACGATGGTCGCGGAACTGCCGGAGCCTATCCCAGCTCCAAATTCATGAAGCCAAATAAAAAGCAAAACACATTAAAATAATTCATTCATTCGTTCATTTTCTACCGCTTGTCCTCACGAAGGTCGCGGGGGGTGCTGGAGCCTATCCCAGCTGTCTTCGGGCGAGAAGTGGGGTACACCCCGGACCGGTCGCCTGGTGGTGTAATGGTACAGCTGCTGCCTTGAAGCAGAAGGCTTGGAATCTGACACATTTTTCATTCATTCATTCATTTTCTACCGCTTATCCTCACGATGGTCGCGGAACTGCCGGAGCCTATCCCAGCTCCAAATTCATGAAGCCAAATAAAAAGCAAAACACATTAAAATAATTCATTCATTCGTTCATTTTCTACCGCTTGTCCTCACGAAGGTCGCGGGGGGTGCTGGAGCTTATCACAGCTGTCTTCGGGCGAGAGGTGGGGTACACCCCGGACCGGTCGCCTGGTGGTGTAATGGTACAGCTGCTGCCTTGAAGCAGAAGGCTTGGAATCGGACACATTTTTCATTCATTCATTCATTTTCTACCGCTTATCCTCATGATGGTCGCGGAACTGCTGGAGCCTATCCCAGCTCCAAATTCATGAAGCCAAATAAAAAGCAAAACACATTAAAATAATTCATTCATTTGTTCATTTTCTATCGCTTACCCTCACGAAGGTCGCAGGGGGTGCTGGAGCCTATCCCAGCTGTCGTCGGGCGAGAGGCGGGGTACACCCCGGACCGGTCGCCTGGTGGTGTAATGGTACAGCTGCTGCCTTGAAGCAGAAGGCTTGGAATCGGACACATTTTTCATTGATTCATTCATTTTCTACCGCTTATCCTCACGATGGTCGCGGAACTGCTGGAGCCTATCCCAGCTCCAAATTCATGAAGCCAAATAAAAAGCAAAACACCTATTAACCTAGCATGTGTTCTTTTGCCTCAGGAAGTCCTGGAGTTGGCCTTCTCTGTCCTCTACGATCCCGATGAGACGCTCAACTTTGTTGCACCGAACAAGTATGAGGTAGGCTGACATGAGCATAAACAGGAAGTGATTGTACCCAATCATCTTGGGCCTGTCCGTGTGTCTTTGGAGCAGTACTGCATCTGGACTGATGGCCTGTGCGCGCTACTGGGCAGAGAGATGGGCAGCGACCTGACCCGCAGCGACCTGGACACGCTCATCAGCATGGAGATGAAGCTCCGCCTCTTGGACCTGGAGAACATCACAATCCCGGAGGCTCCGCCCCCTGTCCCCAAAGAGCCGAGCTCTTATAATTTCACATACAACTACAGCTGAGATGTATGATGACAAGAATGTGCACATTTGCTCTTATTTCAAAGTGGGACGTTCAAAAACAGATACAGTGGAACCTCAGTTTTCATACGCCCCGGTTTTCATATGATTTGGTTTTGGGGGAAAATTATAGCTTAAAATATGTTTCGGATTTCATACACCCCGGGTTTCTTATGATTTGGTTTTTGGGGAAAATTATGGCTTAAAATATGTTTCGGATTTCCTACAGTGGAACCTCAGTTTTCATACGCCCCGGTTTTCATATGATTTGGTTTAAAATTATAGCTTAAAATATGTTTCGGATTTCCTACAGTGGAACCTCAGTTTTCATACACCCCGGTTTTCATGATTTGGTTTTAGGGGAAAATTATAGCTTAAAATATGTTTCAAATTTCTTATAAGTGGAACCTCAGTTTTCATACGTCCTGGTTTTCATGTGATTTGGTTTTGGGGGAAAATTATAGCTTAAAATAGGTTTCGGATTTCATACACCCCGGTTTTCATATGATTTGGTTTTTGGGGAAAATTATAGCTTAAAATATGTTTCGGATATCCTACAGTGGAACCTCAGTTTTCATACGCCCCGGTTTTCATATGATTTGGTTTAAAATTATAGCTTAAAATATGTTTCGGATATCCTACAGTGGAACCTCAGTTTTCATACGCCCCGGTTTTCATATGATTTGGTTTAAAATTATAGCTTAAAATATGCTTTGGATTTCCTACAGTGGAACCTCAGTTTTCATACGATTTGGTTTGGGGGGAAAATTATAGCTTAAAATATGTTTTCGATTACCTACAATGGTACCTCAGTTTTCATACGCCCTGGTTTTCAAATGATTTGGTTTGGGGGGAAAATTATAGCTTAAAATATGTTTCGGATATCCTACAGTGGAACCTCAGTTTTCATACGCCTTGGTTTTCATATGATTTGGTTTAAAATTATAGCTTAAAATATGTTTTCGATTACCTACAATGGAACCTCAGTTTTCATACGCCCTGGTTTTCATATGATTTGGTTTTTGGGGAAAATTATAGCTTAAAATATGTTTCGGATTTCCTACAGTGGAACCTTGGTTTTCATACGCCCCGGTTTTCATATAATTTGGTTTTTGGGAAAAATTATTTCTTAAAATATGTTTCAGATTTTTTACAGTGGAACCTCAGTTTTCATACGTCCTGGTTTTCATATGATTTGGTTTTGGGGAAAATTATGGCTTAAAATATGTTTCGGATTTCTTACAGTGGAACCTCAGTTTTCATACGCCCCGGTTTTCATATGATTTGGTTTAAAATTATAGCTTAAAATATGTTTCGGATTTCCTACAGTAGAACCTCAGTTTTCATTCGCCCCGGTTTTCATACAGTGGCTCAGTTATCGTGCAACCAAACAGTACGGCTAACACGAAGCATCCAAATGTTGGTGACTCTGAAGGGGTAGTGGTTCTTTTCGAGTGGGTAGCGCGCAGGCCACACAGCTAGGATACCCAAGTTCGATTCCACCCTTGGGCATGTTTGTTGGACATTTCAGAACGGATTAATGATGAAAACCGAAGTTCCGCTGTACTTTGAATATGTGTTTCTTGGTTTACAACGCTTTGTATGACTGGCTTCATCTGAGCCTAGTACACTTTAACATTGTGTTGCGATTGTGTTCCTGTTTACAGTTTTAGCTTCACATCCCACCTGTTTTTTTTTTTTGTATTTTTTTTTGTATTATTTCCAAACACTGACATCTACTTGATTCAAAAGTATGAACGATAGAAACCTCTAAATCGGTTATGAGTATTTCTACAGAAATAGATTACATTTTTGGCAGTTTTATCTGAAAAGTAGACATTTACCGCACTTTTGAACCAGCTCCGAAGTATCAGTCATGATATTAATTGGTACTTAACCTCGAAATAGTATTAATTATTACGTAATATCCTGCCAACACAAATCTAGTACGATTCATGTCAATGATGTCATTTGTCTATGCTGAATAGAATTATATTTTTGTAAGTTATTGTACACTGTGAGGGGCGTTGAGGTAACATAACATAACTTGGTGGTTTTTAGCATGCAAATTTTTTTTTTTTTTAAATATTTACTGTGCTGCGTTTCTGACTGCCAGGAAAAATGTTGGACCAACTTTTCAAACCATAAGCCCCTCATTTTCGCCGTCTTTAAAATAATTAATTTTACAATCGGTGTTGGAGTTGGCGCTCTGTCAGACCCTGACGTCAACGTTTCGTGTGTCCTGTACAAGTCAAGCCCACAAGGGAACTACAAATCCCGGTACTATTGATTGTCAAAAGAAATATGTCTGTTTTGAACTACTAATGGATGTTGTATTGATTTCTTATTTTTTACAGTCAGACGCTGCTTTCCGAGAGTTGACGCTGCATTTGACACGTGTCAACCACTGCAGTGACGAATGGCTTTTTTGCATTAGATGACAGTACGATATTGCAATTAATAGTAATGTTGTTGAATGGGATGTTAGTTGAGATATACAAAAAAACAAAAATCTAATCATGGTGTATGTGTACAGTAGATCTGTGTATATAGTACGGTCTCGTGTCACCATATTGGAGGAAATGTGTAATGTTTTGTGTCAATAACTATATCTACTGTTTATTGTTGTGTGGTGAATTTTTTCTCCTTTTTTCAAGGTGTTTAAACAACACTTTTCAAAACCCACCACACATTCATCAGGGGTCCCGGTAGCACCCAAAAAATGCAAAAAATCCTACTTTTCTGACGCTTAATTTTTTTTTTTTAACCCGTTTTTCAGGTCGGTTGTTGTTTTTTTCTCCTTTCTTTGAGCTATTTAAATACACCTTTCTGGTCCGGGAGGTGGACTAAACCCACCACAAAGTCCTCAGGGGTCCCGGCAGGACCCAAAGAAAGCAAGAAATCCCACTTTTCTGACGCTTTTTTTTTTTTTTTTTAACAGTTTTTCAGGTCCGAAGCTGTCTTTTTTTCTCCTTTCTTTGAGCTGTTTAAATGACACCTTTCTGGTCCGGGAGGTGGACAAAACCCACCACAAATTCCTCAGGGGTCCCGGCAGGACCCAAAAAAGGCAAGAAATCCCACTTTTCTGATGCTTTGTTTTTGGGTTTTTTTTTTTTTTACCCTTTTTCAGGTCCGCAACTGTTGTTTTTCTACTTTCTTTGAGATGTTTAAATGACATTTTCTGGTCCGGGAGGTGGACAAAACCCACCACACATTCATCAGGGGTCCTGACAGGACCGAAAGAAGGCAAGAAATCCCAGTTTTCTGACGCTTCGTTTTTTTTTGTGTTTTTTTTAAACTGTTTTTCAGGTCAGTTGTCGCTTTTTCTGTTTTCTTTGAGCTGTGGAAATGACACCTTTCTGGTTCAGGAGGTGGACAAAACCCACCACACATTCATCGGGGGTCCCGGCAGCACCCAAAAAAGGCAAGAAATCCCATTTTTCTGACGCTTCGTTTTTTTTTTTTTTTTTTTTACAGTTTTTCAGGTCCGAAGCTGTCGTTTTTTCTACTTTCTTTGAGCGGATGAAATGACACCTATCTGGTCCAGGAGGTGGACAAAACCCACCACAAATTCCTCAGGGGTCCCGGCAGGACCCAAAGAAGGCAAGAAATCCCACTTTTCTGATGCTTCGTTTTTTTACCCGTTTTTCAGGTTGTTTGTCACTTTTTCTCCTTTCTTTGAGCTGTGGAAATGACACCTTTCTGGTTCAGGAGGTGGACAAAACCCACCATACATTCACCGGGGGCCCCATAAGCACCCAAAAAAGGCAAGAAATCCCACTTTTCTGACTGTTTTTTTACCCGTTTTTGAGGTTTTTTTTTTTCAAATTATAAGGATTTGCTCCAAGGCTTTATTGCATTTTTTTTTTTTTACAAAATTGTCCTTTATGAAGTGGTGGGCATAAACACAGACCAGGCTTGTAGAGCTAGGAACGGGTCAGGGTTTGCATCATGTCTCTGAGGAAGGATTTTTTTTTTTTTTTTTTTATCCTAACGGCATGAATGCCTGGAATTTCGAATGCGATTGCTGGATGATAAATTGTTATATTTAATACTCATAAACCGACTCTAGGGACGCACATTACTGCTATAACTGCATTAAAAAGCCATTTTACATAATAGCCGCACTAGAGACGCAAACATTTACAGTCCCTTGCCACAAAGTGCTTCAAATTTCACTGTTTATCATAGTTTGTAAAAATATATTAATACATAAATTATGCTATTTTGTGATTGAATGCAGGTTATTATTAGTAAAAGAAAAACATATTGATGCCCTTTTTTATGCCTAAATTAAGCATTTTTAAGCATAAACGTTGCTAAATAAATATGTAGTTTTCTAGACTGGTCACTAGGTGTCAGTAATGTTATGGTAACAGTAAGACTTAATCGCCAGAACAAAAGGCTTTTATTGCAGGTTTGAATTATTTCGCAACAGGCACAATAATCCTTAATTTAAAAAAAAAAACGTTTGTGTCCATAACCCGAGCCAAGCTAAAACTCAACTCTGAACCCTTAAATGACTTATTTACTGCATTTATGTTTACTATATTTGATGCAGGTTATTATTATTATTAAAAGAAAAACATATTGATGCCCTTTTTTATGCCTAAATTAAGCATTTTTAAGCATAAACGTTGCTAAATAAATAAATGATAAATGATATGTAGTTTTGTACACTGGTCACTAGGTGTCAGTAATGTTATGGTATAATCGCCAGAACAAAAGGCTTTTATTGCAGGTTTGAATTATTATAATCCTTAATTAAAAAAAAAAAACGTTTGCGTCCGTAACCCGAGCCAAGCTAACTCTGAACCCTTAAATGTCTTATTTACTGCATTTATGTTTACTATATTTGGTGTAGTACTTTTTCCAAGTATTCATACCTACCGGATATATTTCAATAAGAAAATCTGCCTGCGTGTTTTTTTGCCTCCGCCTCATCGCGATTTCACTGTTTCACTATCATAGTTTGTAAAAATATATTAATACATAAATCATGCTATTTTGTGATTGAATGCAGGTTATTATTATTATTAAAAGAAAAACATATTGATGCCCATTTTTTATGCCTATATTAAACATTTTCAAGCATAAACGTTGCTAAATAAATAAATATGTAGTTTTGTACACTGGTCACTAGGTGTCAGTAATGTTATGGTAACAGTAAGATTTGATCGCCAGAACAAAAGGCTTTTATTGCAGGTTTGAATTATTTCGCAACAGGCACAATAATCCTTAATTTTAAAAAAACGTTTGCGTCCGTAACCCAAGCCAAGCTAAAACTAATTTATTGTATTTATGTGTACTACATTTGGTATAATACTTTTCCCAAGTATTCATACCTACCTGATATATTTCAATAAGAAAATCTGCCTGCGTGTTCTTTCGCCTCCGCCTCATCACGATGGTAATAAACGACATCGGTAACAGTTAAATGAAATTTTTTTTTATTATAATAGCTGAAAATAGAATTTGACACAATCACATGGAAATAGCGGAGAAGAATGAAAGAGGAAGTTTTGTATAGCGGTACGAATAGTAGCGGATAGAAAGTGTTACAATCCAGTCCGAGATACTGAGTGCTAAGCAGCCATCACTTTAACGTACGAGAACAAAACAAGCAGGTTTTTTTTTTTTTACTTTTCAGTTTATCGACATTTGTTTCATATTGCGTATGCGATGGTTCAAGTCCGTGAGACATTCAATACAATACCCTTGATTGAATCGTGGTTTAAATCCACCTGGTCGGAGTTGAAGTATCCTTAATAATGTTAATGATGCTGTACATATTTTTATAGAAAATAAATACAAATCTTTTCCCATAGTACTGCGATTATCGATTATTATTGACGAGCTCAGCAATCGTGATGGAACAATAGTTTCTCGCTCCGCTTCTCATCGATAAGTCCCTTATGACTTTTCATTTCCTGGAAAAAAGCGCCGTTGTGCTTTCCGTTTTCCCATCCCTGTCCGCCATGTCCGGCATGTCCGACCATCAGCATCAGCATCAACACGAGTATCATGATCATCGTAGCCGCGGTCGACGCCATCTCAGGGCTGAGCCGCAAGCCGCCCCGAGTCTCCGCCGCTTTATCGGTCCCGAACGAAACGCACTGAGTTTTCCTGCTCGTTTTGCTTCTCCGACTTCCATGCTTAGCTCCGCCTCCTCCGTCGTCGCTTCCCAAATGTAAACACACTCTGTAGAACGTCTCTGCTTGCAGATGCGTCACGTTGAAGCTACGCGTGCCCGCCAGGATACGTGTAGTGAACGCCGGCGCGCGCGCATCTGCGCTAACGGCTTGCCAGGATAAACGAGCGGAAGGGAAATTTCGTTTATTTTGCCAGGAAACGACGGCAAAGTGGCCGCCGACTTCCACCAAGTCCAGTTTCGAATCCGTAATTAACGAACGACTCTTAAGGTTGGAACGTACTCTTCTCTTTCTTGCGTTCACCTTGCCATGCACGGTGACGGTAACGCTGCGTGTATCGGCGCCGAGAGCGTTCTCAGCGACACACGTATACAAGCCGGCGTCTCTCGACGTGATCTTTCGGATCTCCAGAGTCCCCTCAAGCGAGAGGTTGTAGCGTTTAGAGGCGGTTGCGTTGCCAGACGCAGCTCCGAGTCTCAACCCTGATGGAGTGACCCAGTAAAGCTGAGGATGAGGATCAGCGAGAGCCCGGCAGTGCAAAAGCAGCTTCGCACCTTCTCTGACGCCCACGCTGGAGGGCAGGGATGCGGTGGGAATACTCGGGATGCACACGGCCGACATCTCCCTGGAGGACACATCCCTCACTTTACGAGATTTAAGTTCTCGGGGTTCCGAGCACAAAGTCGCTTGAGGTTGAATGAAGCGTACAATCCGAGATGTTCTCGAGTGGGACGCAACCTGCGCCGCCCAGTGGAAGAGACAGTCGCAACGAAGCGGGTTGGAGTGCAAGCTGACCTCCTGGAGCTTCGGAAGCGAGAGCATGACGTGATAGTGAAGAGCGCTGAGAGCGTTGGTGTTCAACATGAGGCTCTCGAGCCTGCTCAGGTGATAGAAAGCCTGCGGGTGAATGAAGGAGAGGCGAGGATTGTTGGTGATTTCCAGTTTGGTGAGCTCAGGGAGGTTCTCCAGTGACGCCTTCTCGATGGACATTAGCTCCTCCATGTTGTTCAAACCGAGCTCCTTGAGATGGACCATGTCTTTGAAGTCACCTGTTTCGATCAGTTTTATACGGTTCTTGTTTAAGTCCAGAAACTTCAGTCCTTTTACTCTTTGAAGAGCCTGAGTAGGAACCTTAGTGAGAAGATTATCATAGAAGGAGAGGCTCTCCAGAGCGTCCAAGCCATCCAGAGCATTATCAGCCAAGCTTCTTAAACCCATACCGCCGAGAACCAGACTACGCAAGGACCTCAAGGCTAAGAACCCCTTCTCAGGAAGTGTCTCGACAGGGTTTCCTCCGAGCATTAGAACTTGAAGGTGCCGCAGATCTCCAAACCACTTCGGATCCACTGTGGTGAGCTTGTTGTTGTTCATGTGCAGACGCAGGAGGGAGTCGAGACCGGAGAACGCTCCGGGCGAAATGGAGCTCAAGTCGTTGTGGCTGAGAAAGAGCTCCTGCAAAGCCGGCAGCGAGGAGAAGGAGGCATCTGGAAGGTGTCTGAGATGGTTTTCCTCCAAGTGCAGCGACAGCAGAGACGACAGAGCCAGGTTTTGCGTAACCGCTCTGACACAATTGAAGTGATTCTGCGAAAGGTCGAGATCGGTGAGGTTGGGGAGCCCGTGCAGCGCCGCGGCGTCCAACACGGACAGATTGTTGCCCTGGAGATGCAACGTGTGCGTGTTTAGCGGCAACAAACATGGCGGACTTGTCAGCAACTGGTCATTGCAGTCCACGGTCGGAGCTTCGTGGTACACGGAGTCGGGCGAGAACCACGGCTTGATGTGACACACGCATTTTTCCGGACAGGGCACGTGCCATGGCAGAGCTTGGGGCAGCATGGCCGCCGCCCCGAGCGTGAAGACCCCGACTAACACACACAGGAGACACTGCGACCGCAATAGCATCAACATAATCTTTCCGAGGAGGTTTTTGGTGATAGATGGGCGATATGGAGACCGTCAGGGTGCGCGTGAGGACGCTAGCGTGTGCCTCAAACGCATCGTTGTCATCACCGGTGTGTGGAAAACCTCAGCCAAGGAAAAAAACGCTTTTGGAAAACGAAAATTGGGATGGAGCTCAGCTGTGTGACGCCGCCTCCCTTTACTAACAACTTTAATAGCAGTGGTGGAGCATGATGACGGTCTTTTTGTTGTCACGCCATCAATCTCACATCCTGGCGGTGGCGAAGGCGGCGGCGGCGGGGGATGGACGGAGGACTTCTGGCTCACTGCTTTGTCACACACACACACACACACACACACACACACACAAAAGAGAAAGAAATAGAGTCAGAGTGAGAATCTGAGAAATGGAAAATAGCTGAAGCTAATCATGCATTTAATTTCACACAACGCTTCTTTTTCGAAAAAAACACACACAGTGTGGCTTTTTTGTGAATTCGTCACAAAGCCTCGCCGCAGCCGTATCGTATAAAGTAACAATAACATCACATTTCATTACTCGCTTTCACCAGGATTAGATTTACCTTCATATGTCAATAGTTAAAAAATAGAAAAACACCTTCTTGTAGTGATGCTAATTATTATTGTTGTTGTTTTTTTTGTGCAAAGTATACAAAGTAGATGCTACCTAGTGAAATATGGTACAGCTAGCAAAAAAAAAAAAAAAAAAAAAAAAAAAAAAAAAAAAAAAAAAAAAAATTGTTGCAGGGGTCTCAAACATGCGGCCCGCGGGCCAAATGTGGCCCGCAGGACACTAGTTTGAGGCCCCCACCTTGATATGAAACTTTAATGTTTAATGATATGGATGCTGTATGGTATCATGTACCCAGAAAAAAATTATTACGTTTGATTAATGTTCATGTTAAAGGTTAAATAACTGTTAATAGTTATCCTCCCTATCCGTGTGGAAGTGGTAAGTTTTTGGCAATTTAAGTTTAAAGGAAATAACTTGAAGGCTACCGTTTAGGTGGCTTTAGCTCTCTAGTTTGCGAGTTAGCATGTGTCTCAAGACCCTGCAGTTGCGCAATATGTTGTAAATAAAAAGAGTATAAATGTGACTATAGTCGTGTTTTGTCATGTCTACAGGGCTCTAATAATGCTTTGTTCATTTTAATCTGAAAAAAATAATTTGTCTACCCACCAACTATAAGTGGTTTCTTAAGTTTTTATTATTTGACGTTTTATTATTATTATTATTATTATATTTATTTATTTGTTACTGATTGATTTTATTCTTGATTTGTTTATTTATTTTTCATCTTATTTTGTGTAGAAAAATAAAAAGTAAGATATTTGAGAACAGTGGAATGTTTTATCAGAGCTTTTATTGTAGAAAATCGGAACCAAAGCAAAGTTTAAAAAAATTTTTTTGTTTTTAATAAATGCATTTTTTTTTTTTTGGAAAACCTGATGCGGCCCAGTCTCACCCAGACCCGAGCTCCAGTGGCCCCCCAAGTAAATTGAGTTTGAGACCCCTGATCTAGTGCATTGTTGCCATAGAAACACCCATCCTTGCTCGTCCCTTACTTTTAATTAGTTTTGGTCTAATCTGTGCATCATTTGATATACCGTACAGTATACACGATTGTACATCTCACTGATTTATCCGCTGCCTACATTTCCACTAATTAAAATGTCCTTTGTGTATGAATGCGTCTTTCATACCTTCATTTGAATTATATCATGCATATTTGCAGCACCGTGTAGTTGACGTTAATTAAAGAAGAAAATGTGCCTCTTGACTCGAATGGGTGAGATATTATTTTCGGTTTTGAAATATTAAAAAAAAAAGATCCTAGTTGAAGTCATGGTTACAAAAATGGTGGGAATTTCTGGTGAGAAAACAATATTATATCATAATACATACATTTCTGCTTTTTAAAAAGAGTTACTGGACTGATGACATTTTTTTTAGACCAAATAAACCACTGTTATGATAATATATAATAAGAGTAAATAATATACCACAGTGGTATTTACAATATTTACAATATTTCCTTTAATATGCCGTCTTTCACTCTCCAAAGTTGTTAAATTGGTGTTTGTGTATTTTCTCACATTAACCACACATAATCAACTTGTGATTATATGTGATCAATCATGATTAATCACACATAATGTCTTGTGTATATGTGATTAATCATGATTAATCACGCATACGGGCTTGTGAGCATATGTGATTAATCATGATTAATCACACATGGCACATGCGATTAATCGTGATTAACCCCACATACAAACTTGTGATTATATGTGATTAATCACACAAATATCCTGCGCGTATGTGATTAATCATGATTAATCACACAATAGGTTGTGCGTATATGTGATTAATCATGATTAATCACATATGATCACATGTGGTTATATATATATTAGGGTAAGTAAGATGATTTTATACATCTCACAAGTATAGAACTACATTTAAAACATTCCAGGTGATTGAACGAGCGACGCAAAGTGAGCGTTTGTGTGACGACGCATTTTGAGTCAATATCATCACAGCAGCAGATCATTTCTCCCGAGGTTCTCCTTCCCCCTTTCCATCAACCATTCACTTTCATCTCCATGCACTCATCCTTTTTTTCCACATGCAACCCGCTCAATAATGCATTCCTCATTTAATTTTTGATGCCCCCGACCGTTTTTGTCTTTTGCGCTCAAACGTCAACAATGTCGGTTTCAGAGTCGTGAGCTTCGAGCGTGCGTATGAACGTTTTTTTGGTAACTTATACCGGCTTTTAAGTTGTGTAGCGCTGCAAGAATCACCGGGCTTCTTGTCTTCATGCCTTTTTCATGGCCCTGAAAGTTTACTATCATGGTACTCATGAATTACTATACCTGGCAACCTTGGCTTACAGTACTCTAGTCACAACATTAGGAACACCTGCACAATCTGCATTCAAATATCTGCAGATAATAATTCTGCACTGTCATGAGAGGTGATAATTAAAGAATATACACTACATCACAGGGGCACGGTGGACGAGTGGTTAGCACATAGGCCACACAGCTAGGAGACCCAAGTTCGACTCTGTGTGGAGTTTGCATGTTCTGGGTTTTCTCCGGATACTCCGGTTTCATTCCAAAAACATGCTAGGTTAATTAGCGACTCCAAATTGTCCATAGGTATGAATGTGAGTGTGAATGGTTGTTTGTCTATATGTGCCCTGTGATTGGCTGGCCACCAGTCCGGAGTCCCAAAGACAGCTGGGATAGGCTCCAGCATTTCCTCGACCATCATGAGGATAAGCGATAGAAAACGAATGAATGAATGAATGAATGAATGAATGAATGAATCAATGAAAAATGTGTCAGATTCCAAGCCTTCTGCTTCAAGGCAGCAGCTGTACCATTACACCACCTGAACTGACAGATGTGCAGGTACATTCTGCCACTTTTTTCTATCGGGCTCTATACTCTATACCTCATGACAGCAATCATTTGTCGAGAATGCATCCGCCTCTACTCTCACCCAAAGTTGCCTGGGATAGGCTCCAGCTCCCCTTGACCCTCTCTACTCTTGTATAAGAGTAGAGGATGAATGGATTCATCAAAACTAAACCATACCTTGTTTTGTTTCAGGGCACTTTTTCTCCTGTTGGTATTGGTACTGATTAAGTTGGTATTGATTAGCATAAAGGTACTTAAAAGTATAAAAAGCAGTCTGCAAAAATAAATAGATCGTTACGTTAATATCTTGCTGTGGCAAGATTGTGCTTTTGCTTTTGACTGTCTTATACATTTTTAAGGTGTTGTTTTGTATGTTTTGGTCGTGTACAGTTCAATTATTTTGACTTTTGATCCAAATCTGGCATCTTTATTGAGAATGATTGTGAATTTCTTGCTATACACAATATTGTTTCCACGTTCAAAATGAAGTCGTTTATACCGGAGGAGTCGCTTTGTTTGATAAGGTTTGTGAGGTGGGCGAGTTTCACACATGTGCATTAAAGTTACGTCAATCGACAACATGATGATGGTAAATTCTGTGTCCATACAATACTCGTAAAAGTACCGTATTTTCTGGACTATAAGTCGCTATAAGTCGCACAAGGCCAATAATGTATAATTAGGTAGAAAAAACATACATAAGTCGCACTGGAGTATAAATTGCGCAAGGCCAAAAATGCATAACTAGGTAAAAAAAACATACATAAGTCACACTGGAGTATTTCGCATTTTTTGCAGGTAATTTATTTTCCAAACTACTTAACCAAAACAGACATTACGTCCTCTTGGAAGGCAAGTTCTAACAATAAAATAATAGCGAACAGGCTGAATAGGTGTAAGATATGCTAACACAATGCTTATTCAGCTACACAAAAAAATAAACATGGACAGAAAAGATGTCCAGTGTTTATGTAACATAAACACTTTTTTTCATTTATAAGTCGCTCTGGAGTATAAGTCGCAGGACACAGCCAACCTATGAACAAAAGTGCGACTCATAGTCCAGAAATTACGGTATACATTTTGTAAAAACAACAACTCTATAGTATTATTTATGGTAACAGTCTGTTCTGTTGATACCGTATGACCATGCATAACGTTATACATTTTGCAGACTCAATACACAGCTGATTAGTAAAGTATAAAATCATTAATGCAGGATACTCTGACCATCCCTTATACCTCTAAACGCACATCTACAGTAAAAGTGATCTGTTTTCACTTTTTAACCTTATATCTCATCTCTGTGCTGTTTTCGACTGAAAGTGCATCGCTGTTTTGACTACTCCGGTAAGGAAAAAAAAAAAAGTGATAGAAAATCATGCTTTTTTTTAATGAGCAAATTGCTAATCATTAAATAAAATCATATTACTCTCAGTGCCATCTGCTTCCTTCAACTCCAGAAAGCTAAACATCCGAATATGGAGATATTCCCATGCAGGAGTGTGGGATGCTTTGACAGAGATGGAGGAGCTGGATGCAGATTGTGCAAAAAAAAAAAAAAAAAAAAAAAAGAGCAAGCGAAAGAGAGAGAGAGAGAGAGAGACGCATGATGATGCAGGCTGTTGCTGCAGACACATGTATGCACAAACTTAGCATTTATTTCTCCACGGCCACCAACGAGCCTCCATCTTTAAGCCATTGACTCAATGTGTGAGCATACATGCATCCGCGGCGACGTTTGTACCCCGTGAGTGAGTGCTGCAAATAATCCCATCAACACATTTCCTTACCCCCAGCAAGAGGAATCACTCTCTTCAGTCTTCGGTCTTGTTGTTTCTCCCCCCCCCACCCTTTTCTTCGTCAAACGCTTCCTGTGCTGAGGCTGTTCTTCTTGTCTCTCAGCCACACAATTAAGATTCTTGAAATATCACATCCCTGCTGCACTGGAGATGGAGACACCATTGGCACAGGATTCCTCTCCCTCTCTCTCTCTCTCCGTCTTTCGCTCTTTCTATCGCTCTATCTCGCTCTTTCTCGCCTGCTATGTGAGAGAGAGAGGTGCTGGGCTCTGCAGCAGAGCTTCTGTCCTTCTCATCTCGCTTGCCTCACTCACTCCCTTCTTCTCTTTCCCTGTGTGACACACTGATGGAAAAATACTTGCACGGTGGTACAGTGTGTTGGCTTAGGTTGGGGTTCTAGTAATGAGTTATGCTATTGTGTAGTGTGGTAGATATATAGGAGATATATTTTTATAGAATTCATGCATAACCTTATAGAATTCAAGAAACAATACAAGCAGTTGATGGTCATACGGTATCAACAGAACAGACTGTTACCATAAATAATACTATAGAGTTGTTGTTTTTACAAAATGTATACCGTAATTTCCGGACTATAAGTCGCACTTTTGTTCATAGGTTGGCTGTTCCTGCAACTTATACTCCAGAGCGACTTATAAATGAAAAAAAGTGTTTATGTTACATAAACACTGGACACCTTTTCATTCATTCATTAATTTTCTACCACTTTTTCCTTGCTAGGGTTGCGGGGGTGCTGGAGCCTATCCCAGCTGTCTTCGGGCGAGAGGCGGGGTACACCCTGGACTGGTGGCCAGCCAATCACAGAGCACATATAGACAAACAACCATTCACACTCACATTCATACCTATGGACAATTTGGAGTCGCTAATTAACCTAGCATGTTTTTGGAATGTGGGAGGAAACCGGAGTACCCGGAGAAAACCCACGCATGCACGGGGAGAACATGCAAACTCCACACAGAGATGGCCGAGGGTGGAATTGAACCCTGGTCTCCTAGCTGTGAGGTCTGTGCGCTAACCACTCGACCACCGTACCGCCCCTAATGACCAAAATTCAAATGTTTTGCAAGAGTTGGAAAAACTTACTTCCTGTCTTGCTTCTATACCAGAGGTGGGCAAACTACGGCCCGGGGGCCACATGCGGCCCGCCAAGTGTTTGAATACGGCCCAAAGTATTTAATTGAAACTTAACATACAACCTGGCATCATGGTACAACCTTGGAACACCATGGTACAAGTACATATAGCTGATTGCACTACATTTTTTACAGATACAATAATTCCAGGTGGACTGTTACGTGTAAAATATATAGTATGCACCCCCCCCTCATCAATTTTGTTAAATCAATGCGGCCCGCGAGCCCACCCCTGTTCTATACGTATAACATAACAGGAAGTCCATGCATGTACATGATCACATTTTCCTGTTTCCAAAGATGTGAAACTGCAAAGTTACCATAAACATCCTTCAATGTGGATAACTGCGAGCCACTCAGACGCCTTTAAAGCATTTAATAGAAAACGAGCGCTACAGTAAAAGATACAATAAAACTCGCACGAGCAGTAAAAAAGGCAATTTCCCTTTTTTTTTTTATTTCATTGTTGCAAATAAAGCGAAAAAGCCAAATGAAATGAATGTTTCATTTGATGCATGTAATAAACATTATCAAACGTGTTCAGACGGTTTGAAGCCATTTGGATGGCAACCAAGCAGAGTCTTCGTCGGCTTCAAATGATGCAGGCAGCCGAGAAAAGCCGCTAGCGGGCATGAATTTTTTATTCAACACTTTGAGCGCTAATTAAATGATGAAGTATGAAAATGCAGTTTGTGTATTGTTTGGAAGAACTCCGGAGGATGAAAGCATTTTTTTTTTTTTTTTGTGGTGTGATCCATTGCAGGTATTGTACGTGTTCTGGTCGGATGATACTTCCATTCGGGTGGTAATTACTAACAGAGTACTGCGTGGCTGGTACACGTGATTGTGTTTCATAGAATGAGATTGGGTTGTTGTTTTTTTTCCTGGGAGAATTAGCCTGAAAGCCTGAAATGAAACATGCTCATATGCTGCATTTCCCATCGCAACCTGCCGTTTATTTTTTTTGTTGTTTTTTTTTTTTAGAAAGGAATATGTGTAGCACTGAAAAGAAAAAAGGAGTAGGAAGAGCAGAAAATACAAATTCAAAAGGCCCAACAAGTGAGTGGAGAATTAGCCTGATTGCCTGAAATGAAACACGCTCATATGCTGCATTTCCCATCGCAACCTGCCGTTTTTTTTTTTTTTTTGAGAACTGAATACACTGAAAAGAAAAAAGGAGTAGGAGGAGCAGAAAATACAAATTCAAAAGGCCCAACAAGTGAGTGGAGAATTAGCCTGAAAGCCTGAAATGAAACACGCTCATATGCTGCATTTCCCATCGCAAACTGCCATTTTTTTTTTTTTTTTTAGAAATGAATATGTGTAGCACTGAAAAGAAAAAAGGAGTAGGAGGAGCAGAAAATACAAATTCAAAAGGCCCAACAAGTGAGTGGAGAATTAGCCTGAAAGCCTGAAATGAAACATGCTCATATGCTGCATTTCCCATTGCAACCTGCCGTTTATTTTTTTTGTTGTTTTTTTTTTTAGAAAGGAATATGTGTAGCACTGAAAAGAAAAAAGGAGTAGGAAGAGCAGAAAATACAAATTCAAAAGGCCCAACAAGTGAGTGGAGAATTAGCCTGATTGCCTGAAATGAAACACGCTCATATGCTGCATTTCCCATCGCAACCTGCCGTTTTTTTTTTTTTTTTGAGAACTGAATACACTGAAAAGAAAAAAGGAGTAGGAGGAGCAGAAAATACAAATTCAAAAGGCCCAACAAGTGAGTGGAGAATTAGCCTGAAAGCCTGAAATGAAACACGCTCGTATGCTGCATTTCCCATTGCAACCTGACGTTTTTTTTTTTTTTTTTTTTTTTTTGAGAAATGAATATGTGTAGCACTGAAAAGTTAAAAGGAGTAGGAGGAGCAGAAAATACAAATTCAAAAGGCCCAACAAGTGAGTGGAGAATTAGCCTGAAAGCCTGAAATGAAACACGCTCGTATGCTGCATTTCCCATCGCAACCTGCTGTTTTTTTTTTGTTTTTTTGTTTTTTTTTTAGAAATGAATATGTGTAGCACTGAAAAGAAAAAAGGAGTAGGAGGAGCAGAAAATACAAATTCAAAAGGCCCAACAAGTGAGTGGAGAATTAGCCTGAAAGCCTGAAATGAAACACGCTCGTATGCTGCATTTCCCATTGCAACCTGACGTTTTTTTTTGTTTTTTTTTTTTTTTGAGAAATGAATATGTGTAGCACTGAAAATAAAAAAGGAGTAGGAGGAGTAGAAAATACAAATTCAAAAGGCCCAACAAGTGAGTGGAGAATTAGCCTGAAAGCCTGAAATGAAACACGCTCGTATGCTGCATTTCCCATCGCAACCTGCCGTTTTTTGTTTTTTTTTTTTTTTTAGAAATGAATATGTGTAGCACTGAAAAGAAAAAAGGAGTAGGAGGAGCAGAAAATACAAATTCAAAAGGCCCAACAAGTGAGTCAAGTAAGGTAAAAAGTACAAAGCATTTTTTTTTCATGCTTTAGGGCTAATCTTTTTTGTGTATATGTGTGTGTGTGTATATGTGTGTGTGTGTGTGTGCAAAAGTCCAACTTGGCTCTCTAATGGCTTCCCCCTTCATTTGCTGAAGCCAACACACAAGAACACACACACACACACACACACACACACACACACACACAAGAACACACACACACACCCACATGTCCTGCTGACTGAAAGGCAGCAAGGATAAGTGGTAGCTCGACTGAAAAGAAGGCAAAAAAAAGAGGAGGTCGCCATAGCAACACCGAGAGGTTGTTGTGCTTTTTATTGGAGAGAAAGAAACTGTGCTCGTTGTGCCCCCCCCCCACCCCCCCCAAGTGCTGATACCTTTACCTTTTTGTATCTCTTATGCTTCATTCTCTGCCTCGCCTTTGTTTTTAAGTCTCAGGGCGTTGACTTGCAAAGAGATGACATCATCGATGCCGCTTCACTCTAATAGTTGTATTTCTATACTCCGTTAAGATCTAGTAAGAATTCATTTGAAAGTTTGTTTTTCAACGTTTACTGTTGCCGCTGCTCTGTTGACGATATTTGGCCTAATCATGAACACCTCGTTCTTAGCAGTGTTGGGTATGCTAGTAGTTAGTTTTAGTTACTAGTTACTTCTCCAAAAAATAACTGAGTTACTAAATGAGTTACTCCACTACAAAAGTAACTAGTTACTAGTAAAAGTAACTATTTGGCTGAAAACGCAATCTTTCTAAACCTTACTAAGCCAATCCTCATTGCTTATGTGCTCTAAACACCCGCCCACTCAAGTTCTCTGATTGGCTGAAGACGCAATTTTACTAAACCTTAGCCAATCCTCATTGCTTATATATACATATATACATATATATAGTATGCATAAGTATATATATACCTACATATATACATACATATATACACATATATACTTATATACACATATATACATATATAGTATGCATATGTATACATATACCTACATACATACATATATACACAGATATATACATATATACATACACATATATACATACATATATACACATATATATACATATATACACATACATACATATATACATACACATATATACATATATAGTATACATATGTATGTATACATATACCTACATACATACATATATACATACACATATATACATATATAGTATACATATATAGTATACATATGTATACATATACCTACATACATACATATATACATACATACTATATACACACACATATACATATATATACACATATATACATACACATATATATGTACATATATATGTACATACATATATACACACATATATACTTATATACACATATATACATACACATATATACATATATAGTATGCATATGTATACATATACCTACAAACATACATACATACATATATACATACATATACACACACACACACATATATATATACATATATACACATATATACATATACATATATACACTCATATATATATCTATATATACACACACATACATATACATATATACACACACATATAAATATATATATACATATACACACACACATAAATATATATAGATACACATATATACACACACACATACATATATATACACATATATACACACACATATACATATATATATACACATATGTACACACACATATACATATATATAGATACACATTTATACACACACACATACATATACGTATATAGATACACATTTATACACACACACATATACATATATATAGATACACACACACACACACACACACACACACACACACACACACACACACACACACACACACACACACACACATATATATATATATATATATATATATATATATATATATATATATATATATATATATATATATATATATATATATATATATATATATATATATATATATATATATATATATATATATATATATATATATATATAGTCTGTCTGCTGGGTCCAGAAATGCACCCCCAGTGTGGAGGAGCTAAATATGAATAATATTGTCTGCATGTTATTTCTTCTTCTTCTCTATCAGGGCTTAGCTGGCTTGTTGCCTAGCTGGACTTCATGTATATGGACTCAAGGATCATCCACCCACCCAAGCACCATACACGTGTTGTACTGCACGTGTATGTGCATGCATGTGTGTATGTGTATGTGTATATGTGTGTGTGTGTGCAAAATGATTGGGAATTTGCTGCCATGGCGACGAGGCTGGCAGTATCTAATAACGAGGGGATGCTGAGAAACCCAGTTTGCAGCAGAGTCAGTAAAGATACTGTAAGTAGAAAATACTGACACCTGTTTGCCTGCGAGCACATACTTGGTTGTAATTATGTCATCTTTATGAAAAATAATACAGTAGCTTCTCTGAGTCATCTCCTCATCATCCTCCAGTTGTTATATTTCTCTCTTTTCTCTCAGTGATGTTTCATTTCCCTCCAAGAAATGACCGTGGGTCAGCGACCCGTTGTCATCCCGCCATTAAAACAATCCACACGGCATTCATTCTTTTCATTATGTGTAAGAATTCTTTCATGGCACGTCGTGAGCGTGTCTGTTGCGTGGGAGATGGCAACAACAGGTCTACAGGTTCTCCGTGCATGGTTGCCATGGTGAAGGCGACAGAGGGAGTTTTTGTGTAATTACCGCAGGAAAAAGGAAAGTCTGTGCATATTTCTTTGAGTCTTGCTTGGTATTTGGATTGATAGTACAAGATGCGTATGAATCCCTAAAGCTTGGAGGAGGAAAGATGAAATCTATGAAAGTGAAAGTGTCGACTCTTGATGAACTTACTGATGTGTGTTGCTCATATGCTGTTTTTAAAAATGGTTCTAATGTATCCAAATAATAGACCGTGGGTCTCGAGAGCATTTATTTAGGCCCTGGATGAAAAGGCTTTTAGTTTAAGGGGATTCAAATGCTGTGAGGGAAGCAAAAAAGCTGAGCTGAAAGAGCTGAAATTTAAAAAACTCAAAACCAGTGGCGTTCTAAAATGTTCTTAAGCCCCCCCTAAATAATTTTATTATTAATAAATTTAATTTATTGATTTTTTAATATTTTTTTATTGATTTTATTGTAATTTTTTGACAAAAAACTAATTTCACAAATTTCAGACAAATTTCATATAAAAGAGCAGAGTAGTAATAATCAGAAGAAGAATAATGATGATAATAATAATAATAGGCTAATTAATAATATAATTCATTCATTCATTTTCTACCGCTTTTTCCTCACGAGGGTCGCGGGGGTACACCCTGGACTGGTGGCCAGCCAATCACAGGGCACATATAGACAAACAACCATTCACACTCACATTCATACCTATGGACAATTTGGAGTCGCTAATTAACCTAGCATGTTTTTGGAATGTGGGAGGAACCCACGCATGCACGGGGAGAACATGCAAACTCCACACAGAGATGGCCGAGGGTGGGGAAAGACAAAATAAGAAGCCAAAAAGTTACCACTTCCACAAAAAATAGGAGGATAACTCATTCCTTCATTCATTTTCGACCACTTATCCTCACAAGGGTTGCAGGGGGTGCTGGAGCCTATCCCAGCTGTCTTCGGGCGAGAAGCGGGGTACACCCTGGACTGGTGGCCAGCCAATCACAGGGCACATATAGACAAACAACCATTCACACTCACATTCATACCTATGGACAATTTGGAGTCGCTAATTAACCTAGCATGTTTTTGGAATGTGGGAGGAACCCACGCATGCACGGGGAGAACATGCAAACTCCACACAGAGATGGCCGAGGGTGGGGAAAGACAAAATAAGAAGCCAAAAAGTTACCACTTCCACAAAAAATAGGAGGATAACTCATTCCTTCATTCATTTTCGACCACTTATCCTCACAAGGGTTGCAGGGGGTGCTGGAGCCTATCCCAGCTGTCTTCGGGCGAGAAGCGGGGTACACCGCGTACACCGCTGGTTGTTTGTCTATATGTGCCCGGTGATTGGCTGGAAGCTTGAAGACAGCTGGGATAGGCTCCAGCACGCCCAAATAAATAGTTTTAGACACAACAAGAAGCATGAACTGCACAGTGTTGTAACTTTTTTATAGTTAATAACATCGAGAAGTGTGAACAGTATTGAGGTATATCATGTATGTTACATGTGGAGTAGAAATAACCTTGAAAATGTATGTTAGTTCAGGACAATAATACCCATCCATCCATTTTCTCAGTCCTCATTTGAGTCCAAGATGAGCTGAAGCTTATCCCAGCATCAGGTGAGAGGCGGGGTACACCCTGGACTGGTTGCCAGTCAATCACAGTGTACATTATGCAAACAAACATCCACAATCTCATGAAGTGCAACCCACTATGGCACCGTCCTGCAGTAGAACAGTACAAAGTGTACTCCATGTACTTTAGCATAAACGCCCCTTAGACTAGTTGCACCATGAATGTACCCACATCATCTCAACCTTCCATGGGACTGCAGCTATATTTGAGGATCATATTTTGCTGTTTTGTCCTTTTTTTCTGCAACGTTCTTCCGAGTAACGCTCTCCTCGATGGACGTCCAGAAAAGGATGCCACTCCTCCGAGGGAGAACACGTTGATTTCAGACGCTGCGGGAAAAACAGGTTGCATGATCAATGTACGTTGAAAACTTTTAAGTCTGCATTTGAATTCCAAATAAATCCACGTGGCATCAAAAGACTGAAATACCTCCCAGAGGTTTCCTTCTGCTCTGCTCAGCTTTTCAACAGCAATGATGGGCGTCCATACCAGCGGCAACGCTGCCATGCAGGAGCCAAGAGCCACTGCCCAGGATGGAAGCTGCACCCCTCCGTAGCTTGGGGGCGTAAACGTCTTCAGAGACCACACCAGGATGGCCTACACCACAGTTGAATATTTTACACTTACATAAGTCGCACTGGAGTATAAGTCGCACAAGGCCAAAAATGCATAATTAGGTAGAAAAAAACATACATAAGTCTCACTGGATTATAAGTCACACAAGGCCAAAAATGTATAATTAGGTAGAAAAAACATACATAAGTCTCACTGGAGTATAAATCGCGCAAGGCCAAAAATGCATGATTAGGTAGAAAAAAAACATACATAAGTCGCACTGGAGTATAAATTGCGCAAGGCCAAAAATGCATAATTAGGTTGAAAAAACATACATAAGTCACAAAAGGCCAAACATGTATAATTAGGTAGAAAAAACATACATAAGTCTCACTGGAGTATAAATCGCGCAAGGCCAAAAATGCATGATTAGGTAGAAAAAAACATACATAAGTCGCACTGGAGTATAAATTGCGCAAGGCCAAAAATGCATAATTAGGTTGAAAAAACATACATAAGTCACAAAAGGCCAAACATGTATAATTAGGTAGAAAAAACATACATAAGTCTCACTGGATTATAAGTCACACAAGGCCAAAAATGTATAATTAGGTAGAAAAAACATACATAAGTCTCACTGGAGTATAAATCGCGCAAGGCCAAAAATGCATGATTAGGTAGAAAAAAACATACATAAGTCGCACTGGAGTATAAATTGCGCAAGGCCAAAAATGCATAATTAGGTTGAAAAAACATACATAAGTCACAAAAGGCCAAACATGTATAATTAGGTAGAAAAAACATACATAAGTCTCGCTGGAGTATAAGTCGCACAAGGCCAAAAATGCATAATTGGGTAGAAAAAAACATACATAAGTCGCACTGGAGTATAAATTGCGCAAGGCCAAAAATGCATAATTAGGTAAAAAAAAACAAAACATACATAAGTCACACTGGAGTATAAGTTACACAAGGCCAAAAATGTATAATTAGGTAGAAAAAACATACATAAGTCGCACTGGAGTATAAATTGCGCAAGGCCAAAAATGCATAATTAGGTAGAAAAAAACATACATAAGTCACACTGGAGTATAAATTGCGCAAGGCCAAAAATGCACAATTAGGTAGAAAAAAACATACATAAGTCGCACTGGAGTATAAGTTGCACAAGGCCAAAAATGTATAATTAGGTAAAAAAACATACGTACATAAGTTGCACTGGAGTATAAGTCACACAAAAATTTATAATTAGGTAGAAAAAACATACATAAGTCTCACTGGAGTATAAGTCGCACAAGGCCAAAAATGCATAATTAGGTCGAAAAAACATACATAAGTCAAGTGTGACTTAAAGTCTGGAAAATACAGTAGTTTGAATGTTTAAATACTTCAAAGTTCGCATAGGAGTTCACCAGGGTTCCGGTTTAGGTCCACCTTTATTGACTATTTACATCATCCAGTCAATGCAGTTGAAGCTGTTAAACATTGGCGGCCAACTTCATAAATTTTTTTACTATCGACAAATAGTTTTCAGTAAAGTGCAGGATTTTTCTGCAACATTTCTGTAACAATATGAAGTAAAAATATTGAGGTATATTCACCAACAGGATACACGGGCTAATAAAGAACCAGCATGCTTTCCACCATAGCCAGAACCAGAAGCTCCTTTTCCCGATCATCATCTCAATGTCCGCAATTAATCGATTTCCCCCTGCAACGGACACATATAAATTCATCAATAATGCATATTTGTGATTGAATTAGTAATACAAAATATGCATATTGAAACAAATGTTATATATATTCTGCTTACGTTAAGTATTTTCAAGCATGAAAAATGGCTGAACTAACTAAAATACATACATATATAAGGCATTCGGAAGACACATTCAAAAATGCTGTAAATGATACTGTAGTAGTACGTAGTACATTGGTCACTAGGTATCAGTAATGTTATTGATACACAAACACTAGGCTTTTATTGCAGGTTTGAATCCAAACAGCCACAATAATCACTAATAAAATAGTTTCTTCACTTTAATGCCGGACACAAATACATTTGTAGTACATTTGTTTGTACAGACATAATGATGATAATATAAATAACTTATATGAGGTTTTTTTTTTCAATATATAATATATATATTTTTACATGAATAACTAGGTATAAAATTGTATTTCCAAATATATTTACTTTTATGAGCTATTTTTTGGGTCATTGTTATTTGTCAAACAACTAAACAAAAAACTGAAGAAACAAGTGGTCTAATAAGTCTTTTTATGTCTTAAATGTATTTTTTAAAACCTTTATTATGTTTACTGTTTGGTAATATTAATGTAATGGTGACTATAGGGGTGTTATCTCTTGTTCGGAGGGCTCTAATAATATCCTAAAACATGCATTTAGAAGGTTGTAAACAGGTTTTCTATACTATTATAATTTGACAATAATATAATACAAAAAAAAATAAAAATAAATAAAAAAATAAAAATAAAAATTATAATAAAAATTATCATAATAAAAATAAAAAATAAAAAAATAAAAATAATATAATGCTAATAGAATTAAAAACTAATATAATTCTATAATATTTCATTTATAAATAAGGAACCCTACTTCACGAAAAGTACTATATATTGATTAGAATCCTAGAGATGACCAGGATTACCAAGATTTTTATTGTGCAAAAAAAAAAAACAATAAAAAAAACAATAAAAACAATATTTTATTGGTATTTCTAACATTGTATGTACGGTGGATTAGTGGTTATTAAGGAGATGGAGGGTTCCAATTTGTTTGCAGACCAGTTCAGTGTGATCAATGCTACTCAAGCCTTATAAGTTACATATATACTTATATATACTTATAACTAAAAAATGAATGAATAATATCTCTAACAAAGCATGCCACTCTATTTTCACTTCTTGTGTCAGTATTGCTTCGTCATGACCCGTTTCGGGTGTAAAAGGACTTATGTTTTGCTGTCAAGAAATTGGAAGCAATTTAAATTTAAATGTAAAAATACATAAATAATTTATAAAAGTAAGTTTTACCGTATATAAAGCAAAAGCCGACCGTCTCCATGAGAGCCAAAATGAGCGTCACCCAGGTTGTAGTGAATGAATCCATTAGTGTCACCCAGTATATTCCAGCCTATTACAAACACACACACACACACACACAAATATAGCACATTAACACAATAATTACACAAACAGCAGTAATGTCTCTCATCTGCAGACTCACCTTTGTGACTAATGGCAAGCCCAGGAGGAAACCGACAAAGGCTAATCCTATACTTACATAGGCTCGCTTAGGTTGGAGGACTTTAGGGAAGGCATCAATCAAGCTTGTGCAGATCACCTCTGATGATGAAAACACAGATTATTGGCAGCATATTGATTTTTCATCATCGGTCATCATTATGAACGTACCTAATTGTGTGAACTGAGTGTCGAGGCCAATAATGAAAATCATAAAAAAGAAAAGAATTGACCAAAATGAGGAAACGGGAAGGTTGGTGAGGGCTTCCGGGTACACAATGAATGCCAGGCCAAATCCTGCAAATAATATATTTTTTTATTACATAAAATATAGCAACATTTTATGAGTTGGTGTTTGCTCTTTCCAAGTATCTCACCGTCTTTCACCACATCACCGATGGGAACTCTGTACATGTAAGACATGTGACCCAAAATGGAAAAGATGGCGAAACCTGCTAAAATACTCGTCGCTGGAAAGGCAATGAGATATAAAAAATAAAAATGAATTTCCTTCCGATACATATACTTTCTTACCGTGGTTAACCGAGGTCATGGCGATGGAGTCAGTGACCACGTTATTGTGGAATTTGCCGTAGGAAGTCAGAGTCACCAATCCTCCGTTGGCAATGGAGAGTGAAAACGCAGTCTGGGCGGCTGCATCTTTCCATACCTAAAAATAATTTTATGTATTTAATAATTGCATAATGACTACCAAGATGGCAGAAGTTGCCGAGTCATAAAATCGCACCAAACAATCACTTAACATATTGATTTTGCTGATTTGATTGCAGTGATTCATTCAGTAAACACTCAAAAGTTACAGTGGATGTATGAGAAATTTCAAGTCAACCCGACTTATAGGTTGTATGACACCCCCATAAGCAGTAAATAATGTGTAACAATGGACAGGTGGGAACGCCAAGTCTGATTTTTTTTTTTTAGGCTGCATGGTGGTTGAGTGGTTAGCGTGCAAGCCTCACAGCTAGGAGACCCGAGTTCAATTCCACCCTCGGCCATCTCTGTGTCAAATTTGCATGTTCTCCCCGTGCATGCATTGTTTTTTTCCGGGTACTATGGACACCACAAGATGTGAAGTTTTGATTTAGTTTAGTTTTATTTAGTTATGTATATGTATAAGAGTTTTTAAAATGATTAAAACACTTTACAGTTAATAAATATTAGGCGTCTGTGTGGAGTTTGCATGTTCTCCCCGTGCATGCATTGGTTTTTTCCGGGTACTATGGACACAACAAAATGTGAAGTTTTGATTTAGTTTAGTTTTATTTAGTTATGTATATGTATAAGAGTTATCCTTTTTAAAATGATTAAAACACTGTACAGTTAATAAATATTAGGCGTCTGTGTGGAGTTTGCATGTTCTCCCCGTGCATGCATTGGTTTTTTCCGGGTACTATGGACACAACAAAATGTGAAGTTTTGATTTAGTTTAGTTTTATTTAGTTATGTATATGTATAAGAGTTATCCTTTTTAAAAATGATTAAAACACTGTACAGTTAATAAATATTAGGCGTCTGTGTGGAGTTTGCATGTTCTCCCCGTGCAAGCGTGGGTTTTCTCCGGGTACTATGGACACCACAAGATGTGAAGTTTTGATTTAGTTTAGTTTTATTTAGTTATGTATATGTATAAGAGTTATCCTTTTTAAAATGATTAAAACACTGTACAGTTAATAAATATTAGGCGTCTGTGTGGAGTTTACATGTTCTCCATTTGGATGGGTGAGGTCAAAGGTCAAATAGTTAATTCAGTTTTGTCACCCCTTGGCAATAGCGTTGAGGCAGCTAGCTATGGCGCGTTAGAACCTACTTTCTGTCAAATGTTTCCATTTTGTTTGTCGCATTGCGTCATTTTTGATACCCACTACAATAACCGAGCCTAAAATAATACCTTGCAATAATTCTTATACACATCTCACCTCCGCTTCTTTCAATTTAGTGAGATTGGACTGCGACCCAAAGTAGAAGGCGATCCCATCTCTGGCTCCCTCCAGTGTCAACCCTCTGATCAGCAGGATCATCAGCACCACGTACGGGAACGTAGCCGTGAAATACACAACCTGAATGGACACACGAGGTACACTCCAGTCAAGAAAAGTACACACGACATAAATACGTGACTTGAATTACTTTTCCTGACGACTTGATGCCTTTGACAAGCGCTGCACCAACAACCATGGAGCTGAGCAGCAAGCAGAGAGCCAAGTACCAAATGACTGGACCAGTCTCCTCGATGCTCCTGGATCTCTGTAGGGCCACGTGACTAAGGAGGAGAAACCACCCGTCACAAACAAATCCACTAATGTGTGTAAACCTGAAAGGGGGGCATCCTTACTCCCAGTACTGCTCACTGAGGCTCTGCACTGGAACGCTCATCTTGTTGGATGAAGAACCGGTGATGTTTTCCTGGGTCCAGTTGGTCCTTACGACACCACTTAGGTTGCAATTTACTAGAAAGAGAAGACGAGATGACGTTGATTATTTTATTGGTTTTCATTTCCAGAATGAGTTGACAGACCAGGTTTTTATCTGGTTGCCTAGCGTTGCAGACTTAAAGGTGCCTTTGTTATTTTCTGCATGAGGGAGCTAACACTCCAAAACTATATTTTCCGCCCACTTCCTGCTTTGATGCTGCAAGCCATGCACGCACATTAACTTTTTTTTCAGCCCGATTGCTCACTCCCAAAGATGTATTTCTATGTCTTTTACTTTTTTTGTGCCCAAAGAGGTAATGATGCAACTCCACAGTAAAAGACAGCATATTTGGTGCAGTTTTAAGACGAAAACACGGCCACAAGGTGGCAGAAGTGCATTTTATAAGACCTCGGCATGCATCTTTGCCTTGTTAAAGGAAGTGAAAAGCCGTGTTGCATGAAGGTTTCGCACTGAAGGGAATTTTTTTACATGTGTACACACATATTTCAGAAAATTATAAATAGTCTATGGTGTTATATTTGTTAAAAAAAAAATAATTTTCATGTAAAACAACAATTTTGTTGTTGTCTATCTTGGGCAGCGTTGTTTTGACATTAACCCTCCTCTTGTGTTAGGGTCGGCACCGACCCGTTTTACATTTCAATGCATAAAAAGAATCATAACATTTGTTTATTGCATCAAGGCTTTTTGACTTTGTCAATAAACTCTATTTCAACAAAATAAAACCAAAAAAATTATTTTTACTACATTTTAAAATTGTCTGGTTGAAATTATGACCACTGTATTTTTAGGGTCGGTTTCGACCCGCTTATAATAATATGACTATAAAGCAATATTTTGAGCCAAAACTGAAATCATAAGAGTACAATTAGCCAACACAATGACAACCAGCTCCTCTTCTCATCATGGAAGCTTCAGGGGATTCTCATTTTGACCGCTTTTCCAGTATACCAGCATAAAAACAAGGTCCAGACATGTGAGGTGAATTCACTCATTTGATTGGCTGATTTCACATTTACAATTTGGATCAAGGAAAGAATGGCAGTTAAAGTACAGTGAACCAAGATCTGGACCTCTTCTGCTTTTTGATTTCACTTTATACTAAAGTTCTGTTGCTGAAAACAATCACTTTTTCTACTTTTTCTTCATATTAATATACATGGGTCAAAATTCACCCCAACACCATAGATGTTTCTTTAGTGATTAATACTAAAATGAGAAAATAAATGAAACTAATTGATTTAAGAGATATGTTCTATAGCCCTCAGTAATAGCCAGGTAACAAAATAATTCAATTTATTATTATGAATCTTTTGAGGCTCATTTTACCATTTTTGGAAATAGAAATGGAGGGGTATAGTGACAAAAAAATGCCTCCATGCCCACACCAAAAGTATTAAAACCAACATTTTCATGTATGATGAAGCCTTAGAAGATAACCAAGACATGAGAAGCAAATTTGATGGTTAGTGTATTTTATAGCTGATTTAATACATGGGTCAAAACCGACCCGTTAACATAAGAGATGATACCAGAAATCTAACACAAGAGGAAGGTTAAATTTGTGTCATAGTGAAAGTTATGCTTGAAATGTATCTTTTCACAAAAAGCTTTTTTTCCCTGTTTTTTTTTTTTTTGTTGTTGAGAACTGTTATTTTGCTGAAATTTACAGATGTTCAACTGCCGATTACCAAAGAATGGAAAACGGACAAAACAAACTTTTTTTCCGAGTCTAATCTGTCTTTTGGTACATACCATGTCTATATAGCCCGAGAACACAATATTCTCTGTGCCTTAAAAAATCTGTCAAAATCATCAAAAATGACTGGAATTGAATGAGTTCACCATATTTGCTCAATCTGTTCTTTTAATTTGAATTCCTAACATTTTTAGCTGAAAACTAAAAAGATGATTCAGTGAGTTCTGACAAACCGATACCAACAAACCCTGAAAGTATAGCATTGAAACAAACATCCAAATGATTCCATTATGTTCTTTTCAAAGAATAAACAAACCCTGATTCCAGATGAGTAATTCTTCTTCTTCTTCTTCTTCTTCTTATTATTATTATTAACCACAACTGATCAGCACAAGTAAAAATGTAACCGTGTCAACGCACCTAAAGACTTGTCGCTGCAGTTTTTGTTGACCCAGCTGAGGCACGTCGACCACGGCAGGGGAGACTGGAAGGAAGCACACAAGTAGAAGAACCCGTAGGCGATGATGACGTTGTAGTATATGGACAGCAGGAAGCAGCAAAACACCATGCCGATGCCGACACCTGGAGATAATACACAGAATACACAAATAAACCTTCACCTCATCCGACTGGTAAATAAACCACAACAATCAGTTTTGTCATATAATAGTATTTTTCTACAATTTCCCAAAAATGTACAGGTTTAATAAGCTAGTTTTGTCCACAACAGTCGTGAAGTCGTGTAGTGAAGCCTATCCATGAAATCCACGACTTCAGAAGTGACCATATGAGTTCCTCCTGAGATGATGGAGTTTTATTTCATTTGAACATGCATCAGATTACAATTGAGTGCATCCCATAATCAGTTCACAGTTCCACATGTCCAAAAGGAGTAGGAAGAAGCAAAGCTTATTAAATCCTACCTACATCAGTAACTGTTGCATTTGTTCACTTCCTGCTTTCCTTATATAATTATTTTTTTTTTGTTTTTTATTTATTTTATTAAATTTTTACGTTAATTTAATTAATAATAATTGTATTAATTATTATTTATTAATCATCATTATTATTATTATTTATTAATAATTTTCATATTTTTTATATTTAAATTTACAGGCATTATATTTGTTCACTTCCTGCTTTCCTAATATAATTAATTTTTTTTAATTGTAACTAAATTAAAAAAAATAATTTAATAAAAAAAATATCATTTATTATTTTTTAAATTTAATTTATTTTTAATTTAATTTAATTTAATTTAATTTTTGTCGTACAAGGTACGAGGTGATATGAGCATCCACTGACACAATGGGTACCATAGTAAGTGTCAATATAGTGATATATAATAAATAAAAAACAACATAATAGAGAGATACCGTGAAATTTCAACCTTCTGAGCTCACCCTGAAGTAGCGGCACCGCTCTCCATACGTTGGCTGGACCTTGACTGGAGAACTGACCGATGGCACTTTCCAGGAAGAACAAAGGAATCCCGCACAAAATCAGCATGATCAAATAGGCGATGACAAAGGCTCCTGCTCCAAAATAAACAAAAATCATCTTTATGTTTGGAAGCCTGACAAACCAAATGATCACATTGAAAATATTGCAATGTGAGAAGTTTACCCCCTCCGTTTTTGTAGGTTAAATACGGAAATCTCCAAATATTTCCCAAACCAACAGCATAACCCATCATGGACAGCATGTATTCTGTCTTGTTGGTCCAGTTCCCACGTTCTGGATTCTCATCGCCTTTGACCACAGGAGGATCCTGCACACAAATGTTATGCATGTCAAAAAAAAAACGAAAAATCCAGAATAACAATTTACAAACATGCCATCTGTTTTTTTTGACACTACGCGTGTGTGGAGGGGGTCCTGGAACTCCAGTATTTTTTGTAAATGTATTATTATGTAACATTCCAAAAAAGACGGGATACAGAAGGCGGTGGTGTTACCGTCACCGACAGAAACGAGATGTTTCGGAGAGGATGTAAAACAGCCCCCAGGGAGTCTACCTGTAGATACCTGGGGATACTTACCTATGCTAATCAGGACTGTATGTGACTAGAAGAAACCTAAAATTTACTAAGCCGGGTGTGAATTCTGTCGTCGAAGAATTTTTCATGAATGAACTTATCCTTTTTGCAAGAAAAAAAATCTATCTAGCCAAAAATGGGTGTAAACAACAAGGGACCCGAGATTGATCCCTGGGGACACCCACAAGTCATAGCCATTTGTTCTGACCAATAATAACAAAGTACTTCCTGTCCTCCAGATAGGACTTGAACCAGTTTGGAGCAGTACCATAGATTCCCACACGGTTTCTAGCATCTATAATAGAATCAAAGGCAGAATAGTTGAAGCCGTAATAGCTGCTAAAGGTGGACCGACACCATCTTGAACCCTATGGGTTCCGAATGGGATGGCACGCCCTATTTGAGTCACGACATGTGAGCAAATATTTTTGGTTGTAAGTGTACTACTGTCTATACCAGGGGTGGGCAAACTTTTTGACTCGCGGGCCGCATTGATTTAACAAAATTGACGGGGCGGATTATATAGTATTTTACACATAACAGTCCATTTTTACACCTATATTTTTACACATATTTTACATGTAAAAGTGTCATGCAATCTGCTATATGTGCACTTTGAAATCATTTATTTGATGTAAAGTGTGTTAGAAATTAAATGTATTATTATTATTATTGTAATTTTTATTAGAATTATTATTATTAGTTTTAGTAATGTTATTATATTATTATTATTATTATTATTATTATTTTTGTTAATAATACCATTATTATGTTAATATTATTAACAACAATGTTAATATAATAGTAGTATTATCATTATTGACAACATTATTATTATTATTATTATTATTATTATTATTATTATTATTATTATTATTATTATTATTACTATTATTATTATTATTATTATTATTATTATTATTATTATTATTATTATTATTATTATTATTATTATTATTATTATTATTATTATTATTTGTATTACTATTATTGTGCTTGTGCTCCTTTTCCCAGGAGTATTTTGTAATATTACTACCATTATTATATTAATATTATTAACAACAATATTAATATAATAGTAGTATTATTATCATTTTTGAGAACATTATTATTATTATTATTATTATTATTATTATTATTATTATTATTATTATTATTATTTGTATTACTATTATTGTGCTTGTGCTCCTTTTCCCAGGAGTATTTTGTAATATTACTACCATTATTATATTAATATTATTAACAACAATATTAATATAATAGTAGTATTATTATCATTTTTGAGAACATTATTATTATTATTATTATTATTATTATTATTATTATTATTATTATTATTATTATTATTATTATTATTATTATTATTATTATTATTATTATTATTATTTGTATTACTATTATTGTGCTTGTGCTCCTTTTCCCAGGAGTATTTTGTAATATTACTACCATTATTATATTAATATTATTAACAACAATATTAATATAATAGTAGTATTATTATAATTTTTGAGAACATTATTATTATTATTATTATTATTATTATTATTATTATTATTATTATTATTATTATTATTATTATTATTATTATTATTATTATTATTATTATTATTATTATTATTATTTGTATTACTATTATTGTGCTTGTGCTCCTTTTCCCAGGAGTATTTTGTAATATTACTACCATTATTATATTAATATTATTAACAACAATATTAATATAATAGTAGTATTATTATCATTTTTGAGAACATTATTATTATTGAGAACATTACTACCTCAACCATCAAAAAGTTGTCCCAAGCCACGATGCCAGGTTGTATGTTGAGTTCAAATGAAATATTTGGAAAAAAACAGGCGGGCCATATTGAAACACTTGGCGGGCCGGATGTGGCCCCCGGGCCGTAGTTTGCCCACCCCTGGTCTATACTCAAAGGGCTAGAAGCATAGATTGAGCAAATATTTGTCAAACTTAATAGAGCCCTCAAGGGTAACGTGAACGTTGACTGAACAAAATATGATTATACATTCAGTATTATTAATGATTTAAAAAAAAAAGTACACTTTTGTACACAGTGTACATGTACACTGAACCAGACGCAATATTGGTTCCCACTCCAATACATTTTGCTTTTTTTCCTTCTATTTAAAAAAAAAAATTCAATTTTAATAACTAATAACATTACTTTCAATGAAGTTTTGGAAAAGGCTTACCTGATCATTAACAAGAGGACAATCCTTCGGAGTATTGAAGCAATATTTCCACATATTGCTGCAGTCAGTGGACATTTCACCAAATCCAAAATGTGTCGGTGAACCACAACCAGAATAAAAAAAAGTAATTATTTCATATCTGTTATCAGATATAAATACTGTAATCCAAATTGCTTTGCATTATTAGCTACAGTTGCCTATCGGATGCTATTGCATTAGTCTTAGAATGTCTCTGCAATCGAACTCGTTACGCCATCACCGGGCCCGTTTAGGCTTCTCTTCCTTGTATGAAGCCTTGAAAACAGTTCCTGGTTGGCTCCTTCATTTTTATACTATTCAAACATGAACCAGCTCGGCCTGAGGCTTTATGTATTTTACACCTTTTAAGTTAACGCACTTTTTACTTGGTGAGTCTGTTAAACGGGACCTATATTATGTGGACTCCTATAGAGCAGCTACACACAATAACCAAAACAGAAAGCTTTCTAGATCTTCCAGGATTTGCACCTATTCCATTTGTATTCCATTGTATTTCCAAAGTCTGTTTTAATTCATCGTCTGTTTTTAATTCTTATAATTAATACTCACTTCCAAATACGAAAACTTAATTATCTGAAACTCTGGCATTGTTTAACACAATAATAGAAAATTCTAACAATATTATTAAGTCAGAAAAGTGTGAAAAAGCATAATTTTTAATGTTAACTTCAAGTGTGGGGTAGAACCAACCTTATAGACATCAACAAAAAAGCTCCCTAAAGTATTATCATTTGTTGTATGCTAGCCAAGTTCTATTTTATGACAATGAATAACGATAAGCCACACCCCCATTTGGCATTAAAGTTTATATTCAGGAAATACAAATATAAATCTTGTATGACAGTGCAGAGCAGTTCATCATTATAATGAATATGAGCCTATATTTTATTATGCTTTTTTTGCGTTTTTTTTTTTTTTTGGTTAGAAAGTTGTATTGAGAATATTACGATTGCCACGTCATTGTAAAGTTTTCTCGCTCTATGTTCAGGGGGTATGTATAGTACAACATTCCGAGGTTCTCCAGACGTCCCATGCCGAAGATGCTGCCGATTCCATCACTGAACTGAAAAACTGATCTGCGTTGTTGTCAAGACATTTTCTACTTTCACTTCCTAGCAGCATTTGACTCAGTAGTTTTAACAATAGCCATCATGTCACAGTGAACTTTTGTTGAAAATTTCCTTTGAATTATGACATGAATAAAAGTATATGTGAGTCCGGGGAGCGTTTGTAGAGAATAATAATAAATTAGCTTACAAGCCGTTACATGTTTTGATGTTTTTGCCCGTGGCTGGGTGAGGTCAAATGATGCAATTTTTAAAAATTCACCACATGATGTCACTGGATCTTCACAACAGTCCTTAAAAGGCGAGTCTCTCACACAAAGTAAACACAGTCATTTGTTTTCTGGCAAAAAAAAAAAAAAAAGAAAATAGTTGTTTATTTTGTTGTGTCAAAACACATTTCACATCCATTTGTGTGACTCAATGAGAACAATTCCCGTAAACATTTTTACCCAAATTATCACAACCATGAGCTGGAGATGACATTTATACGTGTTTCCGGTCTGGTCTGCTTGCAGCGGGTCTTTCTGCGCCTGCAATGTTCTTCCGAGTACCGTTCACCGCGATGGACATCCAGATAAGGATGCCATTTTTCCGAGGGACAGCACAGTGATTTCACGCGCTGTAAAAAGTGAGATATCAGGATTTGTGGAATGAAGAATGATCACGAAAGACACGCACACAAACGCGCACATATACCTCCAATGCATTTCCCTGTGCTCTTATCAGCTTATACGTAGCCATGACTGGAATCCAAAGAAGAATAAACGCTACCATGCACCATCCTAGAGCGAGTGCCCACGCTGGATATTGGACACTTCCATAGGCGGGGGGCGTGAAGGTCATCAGAGACCAAATCAGGATCACCTGTACAGAACAAAGTGACAATTAACATCCACTCTGGGGTCACAACTTTAGGTACATCTAGAGCAGGGGTCTCAAACATGTGGCCCGCGGGCCAAATGTGGCCCGCAGGACACTAGTTTAAGGCCCCCGCCTTGATATGAAAGTTTAATGTTTAAGTTTATGTTTATGTTTAAGTTTGATATGGATGCTGTATGGTATCATGTACCCAGAAAAAAATTATTACGTTTGATTAATGTTCATGTTAAAGGTTAAATAACTGTTAATAGTTATCCTCCCTATCCGTGTGGAAGTGGTAAGTTTTTGGTTATTTAAGTATAAAGGAAATAACTTGAAGGCTACAGTTTAGGTCGCTAGCTCTCTAGTTTGCGAGTTAGCATGTGTCTCAAGACCCTGCAGTTGCGCAATATGTTGGAAATAAAACATTTGATATGGATGCTGTATGGTATCATGTACCCAGAAAAAATTATTACGTTTGATTAATGTTCATGTTAAAGGTTAAATAACTGTTAATAGTTATCCTCCCTATCCGTGTGGAAGTGGTAAGTTTTTGGCTATTTAAGTCTAAAGGAAATAACTTGAAGGCTACCGTTTAGGTCGCTAGCTCTCTAGTTTGCGAGTTAGCATGTGTCTCAAGAACCTGCAGTTGCGCAATATGTTGTAAATAAAAAGAGTATAAATGTGACTATAGTCGTGTTTTGTCATGTCTACAGGGCTCTAATAATGCTTTGTTCATTTTAACCTGGTCTTCGGCGGCCAAATCTTGTATTATGGGTGTAGAGATTAACGTATACATGGAAATCAAATTCTCTCGTCCCTGTTTCCCACTAGTGCTGTTGTGATGGATGGAGGCGTGGGTGCGCCACGCTGCGCTGGACTGCAACGCGCCCATTGCCGCGACCCAGTGCCTAGTCTAGTTGGTGCCACTTCTCACGCCTTCTCTCGTCCCTCTTTTCTACTAATGGAGGCGTGGGTGCACCACGCTGCGCTGGACTGCACCGCTCACAAAAACTGCAAAGTGCTCACCCATTGGTGCGACCCAATGTCTGGTCTAGGAAAAATGACCCCTTAGTGTTTACAGTGTACCCTTACCACAATAACACAAGGACTAATGGCGAACCAACACACTCTCCACCAAAACCAATAGGCGCAACTCTTCTTGCCGAGCATCATCTCTGCATCCATGATGAACTGGTTCCCCCCTTCGGAAAAATAATACATGTAAACCAACCGTTGGTGCAACTTCTCACGCCTTCTCTCATCCGTTTTCCACTAGTGTTGGTGATATGGATGGAGGCGTGGGTGCGCCACGCTGCGCTGGACTGCACCACTCACAAAAATTGCAAAGTGCGTGCCCATTGGTGCGACCCAATGCCTGGTCTAGGAAAAAATGCCTTCTCTCGCCTCTGTTTTCTACTAATGGAGGCGTGGGTGCGCCACGCTGCGCTGGACTGCGCCGCTCAAAAAAAATTGCAAAGTGCGTGCCCATTGGTGCGACCCAATGCCTGGTCTAGGAAAAAACGCCTTCTCCCGCCCCTGTTTTCTACTAATGGAGGCGTGGGTGCGCCATGCTGCGCTGGACTGCGCCGCTCGAAAAAAATTGCAAAGTGCGCGCCCATTGGTGCGACCCAGTGCCTGGTGTAGGAAAAAAGACCCCTTAGTGTTTACAGTGTGCCCTTACCACAATAACACAAGGACTAATGGCGAACCAACACACTCTCCACCAAAACCAATAGGCGCAACTCTTCTTGCCGAGCATCATCTCTGCATCCATGATGAACTGGTTCCCCCCTTCGGAAAAATGAAACAAGAAGAACCGTTTAATGAGGTCACTTTCATTTTCACACACGTTATCACCATTGTTACTTACCGTATATGAAGATGACACCAATGATCTCCAAGAGAGCCAAAATGAGGAGAACCCAACTGGCAACAAACTGGTCCACCAGAGTCACCCAGTATATTCCTGCCTATAAATTACAGGTAAATTCATCATTCAGTGTGTTACACAACAGTAACAAAAGTCTTACGTACCTGACTGACACAAGGCAAACCCAGCAGGTAGAGAAGCACGCTGGTCGTTATGGTAAGTAGAGCATGTTTGGACGTCAAGCTTTTAGGGAAAGCGTCAATCAGGCAGGTCGTGATCACCTCTAAGTCCAAGAACAGATGACAGGTTTAGGATCCGATGCTGTGACTGTAACCAGTAACAATCTGATCCAATGCAAAAAACTATATGATGTTCACTCCCAGTGTGGTAGTACAGTAAACCTCGGATATATCGGACTCGGATATATCGGAAATTCGCTCACAACGGACAGATAAAAAAGAACCGATTTTTCTGTAATGCATTTCCAATAAAAATTCATTGCATATATCGGATTTTTTATAACGGATTTCGCCTATTTCGGACAAAATCTCCAGTCCCGTTCCAATGCATTTCCATGAAATTTCCCTGGCATATATCGGATGGCCGCATCGTGGCGCTCCGATTCGCCGAATCGTGACAGGCCGCTATACGACGTCGTTTGCAGCGTTGCCTGCGCGTCCAGGTACATTGGAAACATAGTCAAGGAAGTGCCTTTTTATAACGGATAAAATCCGATTTACGCATATACCGGATATAAATCCGATATATGCGTAAAACGGACATTTTCCGGTATACGCATATAACGGATTTCGCTTATATCGGACAAAACCAGTGGGAACAATTGAATCCGATATATCCGAGGATTACTGTACTGATTTATTATTGACTTGTATATAAGACAACGCTAGTTTTTAGGTAAATATGTTTTTTTTAAGATGAAAATAAAGATCTATCCATCCATCGGGTCGAAGTGTCAGCAGCCTAGGTCTACCGAAGCCCAGACTTCTTTCTCCTGGCTACTTCATGAAACTCCTTCCAGCAGATCCCGAGGCGTTCCCTAGCCAATTGAGAGTCATAGTGTCTCCAACTTGTTCTGGGTCTTCCCCGAGGCCTCCTACTGGTTCGACGTGGCCTGAACATCTCCCCAGGGAAGCGTCTGAGACACATCCTGACCAGATGCCCTATTCACCTCATCTGGCTTCTCTCAATGCGGTGGAGCAGTGGAGTTTCTCCTGGATAATCGTGTTTCTCACCGTTGTTTGACATCACAAATATAAACGTACAGAAACAAAATATAAGACGACCGATCACTCTGAGATTTTTTTTTTCCCCGATCATATTGTTTATGGGCTTATTGTTTATGATTGTTGGTGCATTATTTATATAACCTGTTGCCCTCTGGCAGACGCTACATGACGCTACAACGTGCCCGGTCATTAGCGTAATGCAAATGTGCAATATTTAGCATAATGCAAATGTGCAATATTTAGCGTAATGCAAATGTGCAATATTTAGCATAATGCAAATGTGCAATATTTAGCGTAATGCAAATGTGCAATATTTAGCGTAATGCAAATGTGCAATATTTAGCATAATGCAAATGTGCAATATTTAGCGTAATGCAAATGTGCAATATTTAGCGTAATGCAAATGTGCAATATTTAGCGTAATGCAAATGTGCAATATTTAGCGTAATGCAAATGTGCAATATTTAGCGTAATGCAAATGTGCAATATTTAGCGTAATGCAAATGTGCAATATTTCCATCACTGCCTCTGTTACTACCTCAATCATATTTATTTATTTAACAAACTAATACAATACACATTCATTATTACAGTCATTATTTGCACTATGACCCATTTATCAATGCACTAAAATTAATATATCTGCAATATGTCTGCTCCTGTACATGCTCCTGTGCAATACTATGTGTATATTTTGGATATCTTGTATATATCTTGTTAAATTGTCTTTTTTACTCTACTTTTATATACTTTTTCTTTTTTTTAACTTGACTACTGCACTGAAACCTCTCCAATCTCGCTGTACATCTTGTATAATGACAATAAAGGCCATTCCATTCCATTCCATTCCATATTTAGCCCCCCGATGTCTCACCTATTCCAGCAAACTGAGAGTCCAGACCAACAGTCAACAGCATAAAAAAGAATAAAAAGGACCACAGAGGAGAAACAGGAAGTTTTGACAAAGCATCCGGATACGCAATGAAGGCCAAGCCAAATCCTGCACAAGAACACAGAAACAAAATATAAAACAATTACATATAATGATTTAATATCCAATGCTGCGTTTCTGACTCACCTTCCTTCACCACTTCTTCAACGGGAATTTGGTAAACATGAGCCATGTGACCCAAAATGGAAAATATGGCAAAGCCAGCCAGCACACTCGTGCCTTAGATTAAAAAACATAAAATATAATCAACTTATTTTTACATGTTATGCCTTTACAAGTTAATAATAATACAGTAAACCTCGGATATATCGGATTCAATTGTTCCCACTGGTTTTGTCCGATATAAGCGAAATCCGTTATATGCGTATACCGGAAAATGTCCGTTTTACACATACTATATTGGATTTATATCCGATATATGCGTAAAACGGACATTTTCCGGTATATATATCGGATTTATATCCGATATATGCATAAATCGGATTTTATCCATTATAAAAAGGCACTTCCTTGACTATGTTTCCAATGTACAGTAAACCTCGGATATATCGGATTCAATTGTTCCCACTGGTTTTGTCTGAAATAAGCGAAATCCGTTATATGCGTATACCGGAAAATGTCTGTTTTACGCATATATCGGATTTATATCCGATATATGGATTTATATCCGATATATGCGTAAATCGGATTTTATCCGTTATAAAAAGGCACTTCCTTGACTATGTTTCCAATGTACAGTAAACCTCGGATATATCGGATTCAATTGTTCCCACTGGTTTTGTCCGATATAAGCGAAATCCGTTATATGCGTATACCGGAAAATGTCCGTTTTACGCATATATCGGATTTATATCCGGTATATGCGTAAATGGGATTTTATCCGTTATAAAAAGGCACTTCCTTGACTATGTTTCCAATGTACCTGGACGCGCAGGCAACGCTGCAAACGCTGCAAATGACGTCGTATAGCGGCCTGTCACGATTCGGCGAATCGGAGCACCACGATGCGGCCATCCGATATATGCGAGAAAAAATTTAATGGAAATGCATTGGAACGGGACTGGAGATTTTGTCCGAAATAGGCGAAATCCGTTATAAAAAATCCGATATATGCAATGAATTTTTATTGGAAAAACGGTTCTTTTTTATCTGTCCGTTGTGAGCGAATTTCCGATATATCCGAGTCCGATATATCCGACGTTTACTGTAATATGTTTATGATTGTGAATGTGGTACCTACCAGCATTAGTGAGCGTCACAACAAACGAATCCTTTAACATGTTGTTGTGGAATTTATTATAGGAAGCGAGTGTCATGACTCCACCCCAGCCGATAGACAAAGAGTAGAAAGTCTGAGTCGCAGCATCTTTCCACACCTAAAACACGTTAAAAACATGTTAAAATGTTAAATCAAACATTCATTCATTCATTCATTTTCTACCGCTGGAGCCTATCCCAGCTGTCTTCAAGCGAGAGGCGGGGTACACCCTGGACTGGTCGCCGGCCAATCACAGGGCACATATAGACAAACAACCATTCACACTCACATTCATACCTATGGACAATTTGGAGTCGCTAATTAACCTAGCATTTTTTTTTTTTGGAATGTGGGAGGAAACCGGAGTACCCGGAGAAAACCCACGCATGCACGGGGAGAACATGCAAACTCCACACAGACGCCTAATATTTATTAACTGTACAGTGTTTTAATCATTTTAAAAAGGATAACTCTTATACATATACATAACTAAATAAAACTAAAATAAATCAAAACTTCACATCTAGTGGTGTCCATAGTACCCGGAAAAATTCATTCATTCATTTTCTACCGCTTTTTCCTCACGAGGGTCGCGGGGGTGCTGGAGCCTATCCCAGCTGTCTTCGGGCGAGAGGCGGGATACACCCTGGACTGGTGGCCAGCCAATCACAGGGCACATATAGACAAACAACCATTCACACTCACATTCATACCTATGGACAATTTGGAGTCGCTAATTAACCTAGCATGTTTTTGGAATGTGGGAGGAAACCGGAGTACCCGGAGAAAACGCACTCATGCACGGGTAAAACATGCAAACTCCACACAGAGATGACCCAGGGTGGAATCGAACCCTGGTCCTCCTAGCTGTGAGGTCTGCGCGCTAACCACTTTACCGCCATTTATCTTTTTTAGTAAAATCCATACGACCGTACTTGTGCCTCGGTGAGCTTAGTCAAGTTGGACTGGGAACCAACATAGAACTCTATCCCATCTATCGCTCCTTCCAGCGTCACCCCTCGGACCAGTAAGATCACCAGCACCACGTACGGGAACGTAGCGGTGAAGTACACAACCTGTCAAAGCAATTAATAGAATATCATGCAGTGATAATGTATATTTATATATTTTAATTAGTATACTTTTCCTGACGACTTAATGCCTTTGATTAGCGCTGCAGCAACAACGACGGAGCTGAGCAGCAAACACAGAGCCAAGTACCAAACGACCGGACCCGTCTCCTCGATACTCCTGGATCTCTGTAGGGCCACACGACTCGGGAACAAAAGGAGACATCAGTATTTGTCACACACATACAAATACACCCACCAGTACAGGGTTGGGCAAACTACGGCCCGGGCGCCACATCCGGCCCGCCAAGTGTTTGAATACGGCCCGCCCAATCTTTCCAAAGTATTTAATTTAAAGTCAACATACAACCTGGCATCATGGCCTGAGCCAACCTTTTGATGGTTGTATCAATTTCGTTGTTTGACATGGTCTGTTGTTTACAAAGTGCTCCTGAAAAAAGAGACACGAGCACATAATAATAATAAAAATTAAAATAATAATTATTATATTATTATTATAATATTATGATTATTATATTTATTATATTAATGCTAATTATTATATTAATTATATATAATAATATTGTTATATTTGCATATTTTACATAATAATAATATAATAATTATTATTTTAATTTTATTGTAATTATTATAATATTTTATTATTTTTTAAAATATTTAAATATATTAATTATTAATTATAATAATTATATATGATTATTATAATATTTTATTGTTTTTAAAATATTTAAATATAAATATAAAATAATAAATAATAATAGCAGATTGCATGACAATTTTACAGATACAATAATACCAGGTGGACTGTTACGTGTAAAATATATAGACTGCCCCCCCGGAAATTTTGTTATATCAATGCGGCCCGCGAGTCAAAAAGTTTGCCCACCCCTGCACTAGTATGTGCAAACGTGTGTAATATGTCCTTACTCCCAGTACTGCTCACTGGGACTCTGCACTGGAACTCTTATCTTGCTGGATGAAGGACAGGTTATGTTTTCTTGAGTCCAGTTGGCCACTAAAACTCCGCTTATATTGCAATGCACTACAGAAAGAGAGGATTTTTCATATTATAAAATGCAAAAAAAAAAAAAAAAAAAAAGTAATAATAATAATAATAATAATAATAATAATAATAATAATAATAATAATAATAATAATAATAATAATAATAATAATAATAATAATAATAATAATAATAATAATAATAATAACCTTTAGGTGAGTTGCTGCAGTTGCTGTCAGCCCATCCCATGCAACCGGACCACAGCAGAGGAGACTGGAAGGACGCAAACATGTAATACAGGCTGTAGGCGATGATGACGTTGTAGTACACGGACACAATGAGGGTCACCATCACCATGGCAACACCAACACCTGCAAACCGATACAGAAAAATCCTTTGACTTCTGCTTGTGTTCCACCACTGAAGCACAATTTCCTGTTTCCTGTATAGTCCGAAAAATATTCCCTTGAAGTCCAATAAGATGGACTATGAATTATTTATGGGGGGGGGGCAGATGTCATGAATCATCTTCAGTTGTGGTCTATTTATCTACTATTTGTTGTCCATTTGATATATTTACTATAAATCAACCAGCCAGCCAATCACAGGGCACATATAGACAAACAACCATTCACACTCACATTCATACCTATGGACAATTTGGAGTCGCTAATTAACCTAGCATGTTTTTGGAATGTGGGAGGAAACCGGAGTACCCGGAGTCCCTGGAGAAAACCCCTGCAAAAAGTGGAATTGAACGTGGGTCTCCTAGCTGCGAGGCCTGCACACAACCCACTCTAACACCGTGCAGCCCCGTTAATAAAATTAGTAAATGTAATTAATTAGTGAGGCAGTAAACACTCTAAAGTCACAGGGGATGTGTGAGAAATTTCAAGTCAACCCGACTTATGGATTGTATGACATCCCCATAAGCAGTGAACAATGTCTAACAATGGACAGGTGGGAACGCCAAGTGAGAAAACAATGAGGTCTGATTTTTTCAAGGTTGCACAGCGGACTAGTGGTTAACGCGCAGACCTCACAGCTAGGAGACCTGAGTTCAATCCCACCCTCGGGTATCGGTCCCGTGCATGCGTGGGTTTTTTTTCGGGTACTCCGGTTTCCTCCCACGTTCCAAAAACATGCTAGGTTAATTAATTAGCGACTCCAAATTGTCCATAGGTATGAATGTGAGTGTGAATGGTTGTTTGACTATATGTGCCCTGTGATTGGCTGGCCACCAGTCCAGGGTGTACCCCGCCTCTCGCCCAAAGTTTTGATTTAGTTTAGTTTTATTTAGTTTAGGTTTCCTCCCACATTCCAAAAACATGCTAGGTTAATTAGCGACTACAAATTGTCCATAGGTATGAATGTGAGTGTGAATGGTTGTTTGACTATATGTGCCCTGTGATTGGCTGGCCAATCCCCATACCCCGCCTCTCGCCCTAAGACAGCTGGGATAGGCTCCAGCACCCCTTGCGAGCGGTAGAAAATGAATGAGTTTTACGATGGATACTTAACCTTCGGTCACGACAAGATGTGAAGTTTTGATTTATTTTAGTTTTATTTAGTTATGTATTTATATAAGAGTTATCCTTTTTAAAATGATGAAAACACTACAGTTAATAAAAATTAGGCGTACTCCGGTTTCCTCCCACATTCCAAAAACATGCTAGGTTAATTAGCGACTCCAAATTGTCCATAGGTATGAATGTGAGTGTGAATGGTTGTTTGTCTATATGTGCCCTGTGATTGACCGAGTCCAGGGTGTAGTACTCCGCCTCTCGCCAAAAAGACAGCTGGGATAGGCTCCAGCAGGCCGGCAACCCATCATTTTTTAAACATTAAACATCACGTAGACACAATCTTTGAAAAACAAACAAACGGTGAGTACTTAAAGCTCCACGGACCAAAAACTACCATCATTGTTAATCTTCAATCCAACATGTCGGACGTTCTTACCTTGTAGTATTGGCACTGCTCTCCAGACATGAATCGGTCCTTGGCTGCAGAATTGTCCTAATGCACTCTCCAGGAAGAAAAGCGGAATCCCGGCAACCACTAACATTCCAAAATACGGAATAAGAAAGGCTCCTGTTGAAAGATAAAGAATCGGAAATGAATGGAACGCTGTAGTAAAATATAATGAAATGAAATACACTCACCCCCTCCGTTTTTGTAGGCCAAGTATGGAAACCTCCAGATATTCCCGAGGCCGACGGCATAACCGATTGTGGAAAGGATGTACTCCTTCTTACTGGCCCAGTTCCCTCGGCTAGAATTCTTATCACCCTCATTCGTATGCGGGTTCTATTCCAAAAAAAGTGACATGCAAAATGTGACCATCACAGTTTGTTTGTCAATATCACAAACTTGGAAGTGAAAAATAATAACAGTTATGATTATGATCTGATTTCACTCGCAAGTGAGCACATGCTTGCATCACTCAAGATTGACAGAATTCATTAAAATGGAATCCATCATAGTCAAGTAAAGGTAGCTCATTAGACCACAATGCAGTATCTGTGAATGTACTATTACAGGGGTCAGCAACCCGCGGCTCCAGAGCCGCATGTGGCTCTCCAGCCTCTTTGTTGCGGCTCCCTTTGCAATGCTTGAATATTTTTTAGCACCCGTGTGGTGAAAATGCACGTCTTTGTTATGAGTTTACAGAAATCCAACTTTGTGTGAGACCATGAATGCATCCTGACTGAGTTCTGACTGGTGACTGAATGAGCAGACAGGATGCTATCCAGTTCTCTCTGACAGGTTAACATGAAGGGAAATGAGTAATACTTTGAGTTATTTGAGTTATTAATTATTATTAATGAGTTATTTGACGATTCTAAAAAATAAATTAGAGCTCATTTAAAAACAAAAGTTTATCTCCAGTACTAGCAAGAGTACTCCAACTCGTCTTTTTTTTCCCCACCAATGTTGTTTTAAACATACAACGTTTTGCGGCTCCAGGCTATTTTTCTTTAGTGGGCATGTGGGTGAAATGGCTCTTTTCATAGTAAAGGTTGCCGACCCCTGTACTATTACATACAATAATACTACAATCAGATGTTTTATATCAGAGGTAGGGAACCTATGGCTCGGGAGCCAGGTAGGGCTCTTTTGATGACTGTATCTGGCTCTCAAGCATTTCTTACCACAATAAAAATGTATGTTTGCTAACATTTTAAAGTAAACATCACAGAAATCACTGTTAAAAATATTAAAAATCAACAACTTTCTTATGCATTTTAATCCGTCCATCTATTTTCTACTGCAATACGGCCGACCATATCTATCTTTCCTGATGATATTTTCAAGGTCAAACACCAAAACTCGATTATTACTGGGTAATGCTGTAGTGTACCTCGGTCATTAAGATGTAAATGTAAACTTTCCTCCTTTAGTCAAATAGTCACCTAGCTAAAGCTGCAGAACCAAGCCTTCTGGCAAAGATGGCCAAAAGAATGAAATATACGGAGTACGGTGCAAAACCATGCAGCAGCAGAAGTTGCATTAATGGCAACAAGTATTTGATTTATTATTAGACACTGCGCTGCTCACAAAAGTGTGCTGGCCACACCCCCTTGGCGTGGGGTAGTGTTCCTGGTCTACGTAATTAGAGCCCATTATATCTAAAACTGTTGGTCTTACATAAAAATGCACACATTTTATTGCATTCAATGTTTAAAAAAATGTATATGGCTCTCACAGATACACATTTTTAAAATATCTGGTCTTCATGGCTCTTGTAGCCAAAAAGGTTCCCGACCCCTGTTTTATATTATAAAACTAAGCATGCATTTATTGTAAAGTCTTACCTGGTCAACAACAGCAGGGTTGGACCAAATAAAATCCTTCAAGGTGTTCCAGATGAGTTCCCTCATGTCCTCAGTTTAGGCTCCACTCTTTCTTGGTGGAGAACATTCCCATAGGTTTGTTTATAGGCTGGGTGAGGTTGAGGAGTGAAGGCTCTTCCACCAATCACAAGGACTCACCTGACCCCCACTAAATACCGGTATGTGTGTGTGTGTGTGAGTGTGTGTAATGTGGTATTCATTTAAGTCCTTGAAGACAAGCTCACACAGTCACACCAAAAAAAAAACATTACATTTTTGTCCATTGAGACATTTTTGCCTGTTTTAGTAAAGACGTTGACCAACACATAATCATATAATCATGATGAGCGTGACCTATCATCACAGGTGTTGTTATTAGTCTTGATAGTTTATAGAAAACCCTTAAGCCCCCCCCACCCGCAAGACACAACCCTGAAAATGGGCACAAAAAAATACACAACCTCGGTGAGCGTGCAACAAACATGGCTGGAGGCAACAATAATTTCATTCATTCATTTTCTACCGCTTATCCTCACAGGGCTCGCCAGAGCCTATCCCAGCTAAGTATGAAGTATTGGATGGTTAGTCAGTATCTGGGAAACATCTTCTCTTAGGTCAGGGGCGTCCATTTGCGGACCGGAGCTCATTTTTTTATGGGCCTGCAAAATTATTGAAATTAAAACCTGAAAAGTTTATAATATAAGCTAACAAAGTTTTGTACCTAAATCCATTCATTCATTTATTTTCTACCGCTTATCCTCACAAGGGTTGCGGGGGGTGCTGGAGCCTATCCCAGCTGTCTTCTACACCCTGGACTGGTGGCCAGCCAATCACAGGGCACATATAGACAAACAAGCATTCACACTCACATTCATACCTATGGACAATTTGGAGTCGCTAATTAACCTAGCATGTTTTTGGAATGTGGGAGGAAACCGGAGTACCCGGAGAAAACCCACGCATGCACGGGGAGAACATGCAAACTCCACACAGACGCCTAATATTTATTAACTGTGTAGTGTTTTAATCATTTAAAAAATGATAACTCTTATACATATACATAACTAAATAAAACTAAAATAAATCAAAACTTCACATCTTGTGGTGTCCATAGTACCCGGAGAAAACCCACGCATGCACGGGGAGAACATGCAAACTCCGCACAGACGCATAATATTTATTAACTGTGTAGTGTTTTAATCATTTAAAAAATGATAACTCTTATACATATACATAACTAAATAAAACTAAAATAAATCAAAACTTCACATCTTGTGGTGTCCATAGTACCCGGAAAAAAACCCACGCATGCACGGGGAGAACATGCAAACTCCACACAGAGATGACCGAGGGTGGCAACAATACTTACATTTCTATAATATTTGCCCATAAAATGTAAATTTTTTGCCTCCTGCTAAGGGACCAGATACGATAACTGTATAGCAAATCACTATAACGATTAAAAAAATGCTACCGTCACACATTTTTTGTAATGTACTAAAAAAAATCTGCTAATGCAGTACTGTTTTTGTACAAAATGTCAACATCCATGATAAGATATTAATTCAACAGGAACAGACACACACTAACACAGATTGTCCTGGCCTGATCCGGGTCAGGATCATTCCCGGACTGATTGTATTTTTGAATGTGATTCTGATTCCCGTTCTCAATATTATGTGTTTTTTTTTCAACAAATTAAACAGAAAAGTAAAATGTCACTGAGATTACTGACTAACGAGTAACACTTTTAACTGCAAGAATATTTAACAGCACCTTTTTCCTCATCTTGCAGCTCACCCTGAGGCGATAACTCCGGCATGTACGGAAAACCAGGTCAGAGCGACACACACTCGATGACTCGGCTTCAAAAGAAATAAATAAGAACCGTAAAAGACAACATGATTGCATCGGAATGAGAAGGATGTCATTGAATAGACAAATGACACACAAATATCCTGTTTGACTTTTTTTTTCCCCTTGTTGAAGGCCCATAAACCCTTTTTTTTCCAACTCATTAAACAGAAAACCCGTAAATCTTATCAGGTCTTCCTCAAGAACAACGGGGAGGGGCTTGTGTCTGAATGATCTAAAATGTGCGAGTGTCCTTAACATGGAGGTGATCTCATTTTTATCACATTTTACTATATCCTGCAGTAAAAGTAAGGGAATGATTTCATTGGATGAAAACACTTCATTGTTGAATTGTGTTTTTGTTTATAATTATGTGCCGAATATACTTTCATTCATTCATTCATTTTCTACCGCTTTTCCTCACGAGGGTCGCGGGGGGTGCTGGAGCCTATCCCAGCTGTCTTCGGGCGTAAGGCGGGGTACACCCTAGACTGGTCGCCAGCCAATCACAGTGCACATATAGACAAACAACCATTCACACTCACATTCATACCTATGGACAATTTGGAGTCGCTAATTAACCTAGCATGTTTTTGGAATGTGGGAGGAAACCGGAGTACCCGGAGAAAACCCACGCATGCACGGGGAGAACATGCAAACTCCACACAGAGATGCCCAAGGGTGGGATTGAACCCTGGTCTCCTAGCTGTGAGGTCTGTGCGCTAACCCCTAGACCACCGTGCCGCCCCCGAATATACTTTCGTAACCTAAATTTGACCCCTAAATTAATACAATTGATATTAATTAAAATGGTATACACCATTTCTGTATAAATATAGTGTGGCGATATTATAAAAATAGTTTTATACTGCAAGTTACCCAGCATGCTTTGCGGTGTATGGTTATGGATATAATTTTTGGCATGTACGTTCATGTGATGTAAAGGTTTATTTGGTTACAGGATGTGTTATTTTTGTTAGTGTTTTGGTTAATAATCCGTCCATAACACATTCAATACCGAAGACAGATTTATTTTCTATTCTATTTTTATATTTTTTATTTTAACACATGCACAGTTTAGTTCCAAATGTGAAAATAGTGTGTAAATAGTTTATGGTGTTATATTTGTAAATGCATTATTTTGATGTAAAACACAATTTTTTTTGTATCGTTATGTAAATATTTGAGCAATTTCAATAAAATACAAATTTAAAAAAAGCAAGGTAATTTATTTTTTGTATCGAAAAAGTATCAAACTGTAACACAAATATATTAAACCGTGAATTCTGCACACCTTTGCAACTTTAAATGTATTTTTTCACAAAAAGCTTTTTTTTTGTTGGGAGCTGATATTTGCCTGAAACCTACCAATGTTCTTCTGCTGATTACTAAAGAATGGAAAAGGGTAGAAACAAACTTCTTTTTTCTGATGAAAGAAGAGAATCTCATCTTTCTCTAGGTAGGTTCCATGTTTTTTTTGTCCGGCACTGAAAAAAAATGTCTGGCATTTTATGAGTTAAGCAAGCTGACAACCGCCTGTGACTATTATCAGTATGTACAACTTAACTTGCTATCATATATGTCATGGATGCATAGTCCTGATGTATACTAAAAAGCAAAAAAAAAAAATAAAAGTTGAGGCTCGTAGATAAACAAGTGCACCCGCTTTATTGCAGTGATGTCCAGTAAGCTAGCAAATTTAGCCGCAATATGAAAGGCTATTTATTTAAAACTTATTTATTTAAAACTTTACATTAGACAGAAGTCTTATGTCAACTATTTCGACAACATGATTAAATTGAAGTACAAGAAAAACAACAAAAGAGAATAAAAAGTAGTGATTGTAGATACATTACGGTGAGATTATTTTTCTTACTATAAACATAACATAATCAATTATGTAACAGAATGTGGAACTGTATGAATAAGACAGTGATGGACCCTAAGTGTCATTCATATAAGTTCTCAAAATTGTAAAAAGTGTTTATCGACACTTAAAGAACCTCTAATGCAGGGGTGGGCAAACTACGGCCCGGGGGCCACATCCGGCCCGCCAAGTGTTTGAATACGGCCTGCCCAATCTTTCCAAAGTATTTAATTTAAACTCAACATACAATCTGGCATCATGGCCTGAGCCAACCTTTTGATGGTTGTGTCAATTTTGTTGTTTGACATGGTCTGTTGTTTACAAAGTGCTCCTGAAAAAAGAGACACAAGCACATAATAATAATAAAAATTAAAATAATAATTATTATATTATTATTTTAACTATTATGATTATTATATTTATTATATTAATGCTAATTATTATATGAATTATATATAATATTATTGTTATATTTGCATATTTTACATAATATAATTATTATTTTAATTTTATTGTAATTATTATAATATTTTATTATTTTAAAAATATTTAAATATAAATATAAAATAATAAATAATAATTGCATGACAATTTTACAGATACAATAATACCAGGTGGACTGTTACGTGTAAAATATATAGTCTGCACCCCCCCCCCCCCCCCCCCCCCCCCGGAAATTTTGTCATATCAATGCGGCCCGCGAGTCAAAAAGTTTGCCCACCCCTGCTCTAATGGATTTAACACGAGTACAAAACATAGTATTTTTTAAGGTTTAAATGCGATACGTTTAAATGTCAATGCTGGAGGCCAAACGCAGGCAAAGCGATGAATCCGATGGGATGTCCTGACGACTGATCTCGTTCCCATCCAGACGCAGCGTTTGTAGTTTGGAGAAGTTGGTAACGTCCACAACGCTGCAGAAACTTCCCAATGTAAATTCTAAAAACAAAGAACAATCAAGTCGTTGTTCATTTTGTTATCTTTTCATTCGACAAAATCGACAATGATAAATTTAGTGGTAATTCTGTATTCATGCTTGTATTCATATTAGTAAAGAGATTATTTGTAAATGGAATATTTTGTAATACACATATAAAACCTGCTGACAACCTTAAAGCCCTAAAAACATATGAAATAACACAATATAATCACCTTTACATTTGTATTACCCAATATAGTAGACATAAAAATAACAAAAAATAACATAATATAGACTCACACATTCATATTGAGAGAGTTCATTGTTGTCGTGTTTTGTTTGTTTTACGACCAGTACTTCCTGCAGTGGCTGTTTTCCCATCAATGTAACGCTGGTGACACTTGGTGACCGATAATACATACGCGTTTTCGGTGTCTTATATTTGTATTCAGTATTTTTATGCTTGAAAACACTTAAATTAGGCCAAGAAAATTTACATTTTGCTTAATTATATATATGTTATTTGATTAATAATAGGCTGCTGTCAACTGCAAAACAGCTATAATTTATTCATTCATTCATTTTCTACCACTTTTCCTCACGCTGGAGCCTATCCCAGCTGTCTTCGAGCAAGAGGTGGTCGCCAGCCAATCACAGTGCACATATAGACAAACAACCATTCACACTCACATTCATACCTTCCATACAATTTGGAGTCGCTAATTAACCTAGCATGTTTTTGGAATGTGGGAGGAAACCGGAATACCCGGAGAAAACCCACGCATGCACCGGGAAGAACATGCAAACTCCACACAGAGATGGCCGAGGGTGGGATTTAACTCGGGTCTCTTAACTGTGAGGTCTGCATGCTAACCACTTGACCACCGTACAGCCCAAAGACAAAACAAAGAAGCCAAAAATGTACCACTTCCACACGCAATAGGAGGAGAATCATGTTGGACATGCTGGAGCCTATCCCATAATTAACCTAGCATGTTTTTGGAATGTGGGAGGAAACCGGAATACCCGGAGAAAACCCACATGCATGCACCGGGAAGAACATGCAAACTCCACACAGAGATGGCCGAGGGTGGGATTTAACTCGGGTCTCTTAGCTGTGAGGTCTGCGTGCTAACCACTTGAGTACCGTACAGCGCAAAGACAAAACAAAGAAGCCAAAAACGTACCACTTCCACACGCAATAGGAGGAGAATCATGTTGGACATGCTGGAGCCTATCCCATAATTAACCTAGCATGTTTTTGGAATGTGGGAGGAAACCGGAGTACCCGGAGAAAACCCACGCATGCACGGGGAGAACATGCAAACTCCACACAGAGATGGCCGAGGGTGGAATTGAACCCTGGTCTCCTTTATTAATGTGGAAAAAACGCAATATAGTGAGCTGCAATGCGTAGAGTGATGACTGTATATACATTTGTACATGAACATTCATAATTGTAATAATAATTGTATTATTTTTCTTAATTATATATGCGCTGACTACCATAGAAAAAGGCTACCATATCAAAAAGGCTAATAAAAAAAAATGAAAATTGACTTTTTTCCGAGAAAATACCACCAGCGCTTACCTTTGATTTGGTTAGCTTGCAGATAAAGATGCTGCAGGTTGGTGCTAATCGGAGGGATTCTCTCCAGCTTGTTGAAGCTCAGGTCCAACTCCACCAGCCCCGTCACATTGAAGGTGTTGGAGGGGATGCCCTTGTCCGTGAGCTGGTTGTGGGCCATCCGCAGGTACTGAAGCTGTGCCAAACTGCTCAGGAAGCCCTCGGACAAGGAGGCGATAGAGTTGGAGTCCAGGTAGAGCTGGTGCAGATGTTCAGGGAGAGCTTCCGGGACCTTGGAAGCAAAGCACATAGGGAGAATCAAAGGACACAAATTACCGTAATTTCCAGTGTATAAGCAGCTACTTTTTCCTTAAACTTGTAACAGGAAACAGTAGCTCTTTCTTTGGCAAGGGCCAATCCCGAGCTTGCCAACCCATCAGAAATCCCAAGCGGTCATTACTCAGTATAAACAGTCTGACTCCCGTTGTCATCTTAGATAGAAGAATAAAATCATCACACAGCAACTGAACACTCGGAAGGTATACAGTACCTAAAAATATTCAAGACAATTACCAATTCGAGTTCAAAATATTTTAACTTCAGCCAAAAATTTCGTCCAAGCAGAGAAGCCAGCTTTTTTTTTGTTGGGAGCTGATATTTGCCTGAAACCTACCAATGTTCTGCAGCTGATTACTGAAGAATGGAAAAGGGTAGAAACAAACTTCTTTTTTCTGATGAAAGAAGAGAATCTAATTTTTCTCTAGGTAGGTTCCATGTTTTTTTTTCCCGGCACTGAAAGAAAATGTCTGGCATGGAATTAGTTAAGCAAGTTGAAAACCGCCTGTGACTATCATCAGTATGTGCAACTTAACTTGCCATCATATATTTCATGGAATAAAATCGTCACACAGCAACTGAACACTCGAAAGGTATACAGTACCTAAAAATATTCAAGACAATTACCAATTTGAGTTTAAAATATTTTAACTTCAGGCAAAAATGCATTTCGTCTTAGGTATATCATTGAGTGTTAAGTTGCTGTGTGATGATTTTGGCCTTCTATTTAAAATAACATTGTGCATCAGAATATTATATTGAGTAATGAGGTCCTGTGATTTCCAATGGAATTCACAAGTCATCATAGTTTGTGATTGACTCCCCTAGTCCTCCCGGACTCTTGCGCACATGTTTTTATGACGCGTGTCTTATATACTTAGCATGTACAAATCTGTGTATCTTATACATATACACCGGAAATTATGTCAAAAGTACACAAAAAGCCAAACCTGCCTTTGTTAATTTGTTGTTGCTGATGTCCAACAGCGTGAGGGATGAGAGGGATTTCAGTGATGCGCCCAAGTCAGTGATAGCGTTGTCATGGAGATGCAGGATAGTTAGGTTATCCATTCCCTCCAGGTCTGAAGGTGTTACCTAGGCAACGTGTAATTTAAGGCCTTCTGCTGATCAACAGCAAAACATGAAAGATGAAAAATACACACGCTAACATTGTATCCTGGGGATTTACGCTGTACGAGCGTAAACAGGAAGTTAACAGCAGATTGTGAGCCTTCTGGGCGCTCGGCCCTGGTTGTGTGCTAGAACAAGCTAAGTCCAAATGTGTTTGTTCCCATGTTGTAAACTAGCTCCATTTCTGGTTCTATGGTTATCATCATGCTTTCTTTTTTGCCTTCACTGGTACACTTCTGTGGTGGAATCACAAAAAAATGGCAGAGAAAAACCTAAACCAAATCATGTGACAAAGTATACTGTATTACTGTACTCTGAATTGTACCACATATACTGTATACTATACTGTACATTCCTGGACTACTGCAAGTAGTTACCTTTTCAATGCTGTTATGGTTGATTCTCAGGTCTCGTAGGGTCCGAGGGAGGTTTGAAGGGATGCTGGTCAAATTGTTGTGTTGCAAATAAAAACGCTCCAGTCGTTCCAACTTTGCAAATGCCTGAAAGCAATATGGAGAAGGTTCAAATCCCCCTGTCCCCTGTGTCCATCGGGTAAACGATCTACAGATGGTTCTCGGTTTATGATGTTCCATATTTCCTGATTACAAAAGCACTCTTAAAAACACGAGTAGTTCTTGTGTGTCTCAGTAAATGCGTTCAGGGTGTGTGGAGAACAGGAAGTGATGTCGGGGGTTCAGAGTTGAGTTTTAACCTGGCATGAATTATGACCACAACAGTATAACGTGTTATTATTACGATTATTACGTTGTTGTTTTTTTTGTTTTGAGATAATTTAAAACCTTCTCGTACTTCTCACAGAATATTGCAGTAACATTACTGACACCTAGTGACCAATGTAGAATAATACATTCACAATTTGAATATGTCTACTTCATGCCTGTTATTGTATTTTAGTTAATTTGGTCATTTTAATGCTTTAAAATGTTACATTTTAAATAAAATATGCATTTCTTTTACTAATAGACTGTAAAGTTATTTTGGAAAACTACAAGTGACGCTGCAAAAGTCAAGGAATTACTGTATTTTGTAACCTACAATATTGTATGTAATTGTGTATGTAAATTTGGCTACATTTTTCTTTATTCAATCATACAAAAATGTAATGTAATATTGTATTATAATATTTGTATTAGGGTATTTTATCTCCTGCATGTATTTTGTGTATTGTGTCAGTGACTTTGCAGTTCATTCACAATTTGAATGTGTCTACTTCATGCCTGTTATTGTATTTTAGTTAATTTGGTCATTTTAATGCTTTAAAATGTTACATTTTAAATAAAATATGCATTTCTTTTACTAATAGACTGTGAAGTTATTTTGGAAAACTACAAGTGACGCTGCAAAAGTCAAGGAATTACTGTATTTTGTAACCTACAATATTGTATGTAATTGTGTATGTAAATTTGGCTACATTTTTCTTTATTCAATCATACAAAAATGTAATGTAATATTGTATTATAATATTTGTATTAGGGTATTTTATCTCCTGCATGTATTTTGTGTATTGTGTCAGTGACTTTGCAGTTCATTCACAATTTGAATGTGTCTACTTCATGCCTGTTATTGTATTTTAGTTAATTTGGTCATTTTAATGCTTTAAAATGTTAAATTTTAAATAAAATATGCATTTCTTTTACTAATAGACTGTAAAGTTATTTTGGAAAACTACAAGTGACACTGCAAAAGTCAAGGAATTACTGTATTTTGTAACCTACAATATTGTTTGTAATTGTGTATGTAAATTTGGCTAAATTGTTCTTTATTCAATCATGAAAAAATATAGGTTTAACTGCATGTAATATTTGTATTACTGCATTAGGGTATTTTATCTCCTGCATGTATTTTGTGTATTGTGTCAGTGACTTTGCAGTTCATTCACAATTTGAATGTGTCTACTTCATGCCTTTTATTGTATTTTAGTTAATTTGGTCATTTTAATGCTTTAAAATGTTACATTTTAAATAAAATATGCATTTCTTTTACTAATAGACTGTGAAGTTATTTTGGAAAACTACAAGTGACACTGCAAAAGTCAAGGAATTACTGTATTTTGTAACCTACAATATTGTATGTAATTGTGTATGTAAATTTGGCTAAATTGTTCTTTATTCAATCATAAAAAAATATAGGTTTAACTGCATGTAATATTTGTATTACTGCATTAGGGTATTTTATCTCCTGCATGTATTTTGTGTATTGTGTCAGTGACTTTGCAGTTCATTCACAATTTGAATGTGTCTACTTCATGCCTTTTATTGTATTTTAGTTAATTTGGTCATTTTAATGCTTTAAAATGTTACATTTTAAATAAAATATGCATTTCTTTTACTAATAGACTGTGAAGTTATTTTGGAAAACTACAAGTGACGCTGCAAAAGTCAAGGAATTACTGTATTTTGTAACCTACAATATTGTATGTAATTGTGTATGTAAATTTGGCTAAATTGTTCTTTATTCAATCATAAAAAAATATAGGTTTAACTGCATGTAATATTTGTATTACTGCATTAGGGTATTTTATCTCTTGCATGTATTTTGTGTATTTTGTCAGTGACTTTGCAGTTCATTTAAGTCCAAGTTTCGATTTACACTACTACACTTGCATCACCGTCAACGAACGGAACTCATTCGTAACCCGAGGACCACTTGTTTACCTTGTCACTGACGCCATCGTCTGCGAGTTGGTTATGGTGCATCATCAGCCACACCAGATTTGTTGCGTTGACCAGAGCAGAGTCGGATACCGACGTGATAGCATTATTTTGAAGGTACAAGTACTTCATCCGGGACGGGACGGTCGGCATGGCCGTCAGGCCTCGTCCGTCACAGTACATGGCGATGGGGAATGTCGGAGGACAGTCACACTCGGCGGGACATTCTCCTCCCGTGGTGTCCGCCTGGATGGAGCTCCGTCCGCTATAGAGCCACGCGAAAGGATCGTGTTGTCCATGGGAGGGAGACAGCGGGAGCAGGGCGGACAAGAGGAAGATCACCTGACGCATGGCGTCACTTACACGAAAGCCACCTCAACCTGAACTGAGAGCGAGCGACAGAGAGAGAGAGTTAATTCACTCATGTTTTAATTATAAAAAGGTGCCGAGCAAACGGGGGTGTCCATACTTTTTCCAGACCTCACAGATAGGAGACCCGGGTTCAATTCCACTCTCTGTGTTTGCATGTTCTGTTTGCATGTTGAGTGTGAATGGTTGTTTGTCTAAATGTGCCCTGTGATTGGCTGGTCACGCTGTGATCGATAGCATGGTCAACCAAAAATACATTTCATCCCAGCAGAGCAGCCAGCTCATAGGTATATCATTGAGTGTTAAGTTACTGTGTGATGATTTAAGATAACATTGTGCGTCAGAATATTACATTGAGTAAATGAGGTCCCGTGATGTTCCACATGTGCGGACTCATCTGGGATTGCCTTCACCTGGCCCGATTTATCCGTGTCTGCCCATTCTTCTAGGTTGCACGGTGGTCGAGTGGTTAGCGCGAAGACCTCACAGCTATAAGAGATTTCTGGCCATCTTTGTGTGGAGTTTGTATGTTCTCCCCGTGTATGCATGGGTTTTCTCCGGGTACTCCGGTTTCCTCCCACATTCCAAAAACATGCTAGGTTAATTAGCGACTCCAAATTGTCCATAGGTATGAATGTGAGTGTGAATGGTTGTTTGTCTAAATGTGCCCTGTGATTGGCTGGTCACTCTGTGATCGACAGCAGGGTCAACCAAAAATGCATTTCATCCCAGCAGAGCAGCCAGCTCTTAGGTTTATCATTGAGTGTTAAGTCGCTGTGTGATGATTTTGGCCTTCTATTTAAGATAACATTGTGCGTCAGAATATTACATTGAGTAATGAGCCACCTCAACCTGAACTGAGAGCGAGCGACAGAGAGAGAGAGAGAGAGTTAAAGGTATATCGTTGAGTGTTAAGTTGTTGTGTGATGATTTTGGCCTTCAATTTAAGATAACATTGTGCGTCAGAATATTACATTGAGTAATGAGGTCCCGTGATGTGCCGCGTGTGCGCACTCATCTGGAATTGCTTTCACCTGCCCCGATTAAACCATGTCTGCTCATTCTGCTAGGTTGCACGGCGGTCGAGTGGTTAGCGCGAAGACCTCACAGCTATAGGAGACCCGAGTTCGGCCATCTTTGTGTGGAGTTTACATGTTCTCCCCGTGTATGCGTGGGTTTTCTCCGGGTACTCCGGTTTCCTCCCACATTCCAAAAAAATGCTAGGCTAATTAGCGACTCCAAATTGTCCATAGGTATGAATGTGAGTGTGAATGGTTGTTTGTCTATATGTGCCCTGTGATTGGCTGGTCACTCTGTGATCGATAGCAGGGTCTATTTAAGGAAGCCACATGTGCGCCACGTGTCCCCGATTTATCCATGTCTGCTCATCCTGCTAGGTTGCACGGCGGTCGAGTGGTTAGCGCACAGACCTCACAGCTAGCGACTCCAAATTGTCCATAGGTATGAATGTGAGTGTGAATGGTTGTTTGTCTATATGTGCCCTGTGATTGGCTGGCCACCAGTCCAGGGTGTACCCCGCCTCTCGCTTGAAGACAGCTGGGATAGGCTCCAGCATCCCCAAAATGAATGAATAAATGGATTTAGGTACAAAACTTTGTTAGCTTATATTATTATAACTATTGAGGTTTTAATTTAAATAATTTTGCAGGCCCATAAAAAAATGAGCTACGGGCCGCAAATGGACGCCCCTGACCTAAAGAGAAGATATTTCCCAGATACTGACTAACCATCCAAATACGAGAAGTGGCATACTGGCATATTTAGGTAATTGGACCTGCCTGCTGGGAGTCACATTCTTAGAAGTTTTAATCCGCAGGGAATCCAAGAGAGGAAGTGTCAAAAAATGTGAGCGAGAGAAATTGAACTCGGTTACAATAGCAGCTTTGTCGACGGGCCTCAGAAATGGTCCAGATTCTGCAGCGGGAAAAAAAAAGCTCGAAGTATGAGGAGCAAACAAAAATATGATGGTTTGATCCCATCAGCACGTGTTTATGGGAGATCCTATTAGGCCTCATTCCAAGATAATTGCCCATAAAGACACATTGACGGACACATTCTTTCACACGCACACACACACACACACACACACACACATGTCACAATTTACCTGGTTTGAGAGATCGGCCCCTCGGCGTCCCCCTTTCTGTCTGCAAGTAGCGTTCCAAGTCTGGATGGTACTCTCACCAACACTTAAAAAAAAAAAAAAATAGGCATGACGGTCTCCACCCCTTTTTTTGTTCATTCATCAAGATGGTTGCTTCCACTCCCCTCATGCACCCTCCTCTCTTCATACACAGACGGATGAGCGCTCTGTATCAATTATCATATGATAATTTACCTGAGGATTGCTATGATATGCTGTGTTTTACTTAGCATGGTTTCATAATTCATTACACAAACACGGATGATTGACGCTAAGCAAATATTAGCATATGTTGCTGAGCTGACTGCTTCCTGTCTCTTTTGAAGGGTTAAATGAAAACACATGTGACTGTCCCCGCTTGTTGACTGTCTGGACTTAATACGAGTTACTTCCTGTTTCTCCAGCTGACTTTGTGTCCGGTCTTCCATTGCTGCTTTGCTAAGTCACCATATTGGATAATAAAAGTATTGTTGGCTCGTTTGAGATTTTTTTTACATATTAATTAGGATGTAAAAATTCCTTACCTTCCTTCCCAAATAGGGATTTGTGGGATGAACAACATCCCACAAATTTGCTGATTAATCTACATTTGCCCTTTGTTAACCTCGTCAGCAGTGTAGTGCATCAAAGGTGACTTGTCTCCCATAGGTATGAATGTGAGTGTGAATGGTTGTTTGTCTATACGTGCCCTGTAATTGGCTGGCAACCAGTCCAGTCTTGTACCCGGCCTCTCGCCCCAAGACAGCTGGGATAGGCTCCAGCACCCCCTGCAACCCTTGTGAGGAAAAAATGCGGTAGAAAATGAATAAATCAGCAGTGTAGTGCATCAAAGGTGACTTTTCTCCCATAGGTATGAATGTGAGTGTGAATGGTTGTTTGACTATATGTGCCCTGTGATTGGCTGGCCACCAGTCCAGTCTTGTACCTGGCCTCTCGCCCCAAGACAGCTGGGATAGGCTCCAGCACCCCCTGCAACTTTCATGAGGAAAAAAAGCGGTAGAAAATGAATGAATGAATGAACCTCGTCAGCAATGTAGTGCATCAAAGGTGACTTTTCTCCCATAGTTATGAATATGAGTGTGAATGGTTGTTTGTCTATATGTGCCCTGTGATTGGCTGGCGACCAATCCAGTCTTGAACCCCGCCTCTTGCCCCAAGACAGCTGGGATAGGCTCCAGCACCCCCTCAACCCTCGCGAGGAAATAAAACGGTAGAAAACGAATGAATGAATGAAGCTCATCAGCAGTGTAGTGCATCAAAGGTGACTTGTCTCCCATAGGTATGAATGTGAGTGTGAATGGTTGTTTGACTATATGTGCCCTGTGATTGGCTGGCCACCAGTCCAGTCTTGTACCCGGCCTCTCGCCCCAAGACTGCTGGGATAGGCTCCAGCACCCCCCGCGACCCTCGTGAGGAAAAAAAGCGGTAGAAAATGAATGAATGAATGAACCTCATCAGCAATATAGTGCATCAAAGGTGACTTTTCTCCCATAGGTATGAATGTGAGTGTGAATGGTTGTTTGTCTATATGTGCCCTGTGATTGGCTGGCTGCCAGTCCAGGGTGTACCCCGCCTCTTATAGACTTCTGCAGATAGCAAAGCATGCACTAATAACTTTCTATGGTCATTGAACATGTGAAGTGAAGCTGTAAGCTCCTCCCTCCCAACTGCAAAAAAAAACCACCATATCATTGCAGCACCTTGGTTGTACTTTTAAAGATATTTACTTTGCTTTTCATGGTGGTGATGACTTTTTGCATCCCTGGCTACCCATCGGTACTCACCACAGTCACAAAGCCTGGTAGACACCAACAATATGGGATTTTTCCAACCGTTCTAAGCATGAAATATGTTGACGTTTCTATAGTCTAATACCGATGCATTGAAAAATGGTGCTTATCGGTAACAGCAGTTTTTGGGACTAGACTGTTTGTGTCCTCTAGTGACCCAAAAGATATAAAATTAAAAGGACCGCAGTGGGTTAATTAATTAACTATTTGGATTAGTTTTAGCTGAGCAGTGAGTTATTGCAAAGGTGGTCTGCACTCTTCCTGTCTTTGTTTTATGACTGTGGTGGTGTTACCCTACTTTCTTATTTGCTCCATGAGGACTTCCGCTTCCGTCGGGGGCGGGGGGCGAGGGGTGGTGGGGGGGGTGATCACTCTGTGATCGATAGCAGGGTCTCTTTAAGGAAGGCACATGATTGCTTTAACCTGCCTCGATTAATCCGTGTTTACTCATCCTGCTAGGTTGCACGGCGGTCGAGTGATTAGCGCGCAGACCTCACAGCTAGGAGACCCGAGTTCAATCATCGGCCGTGGGTTTTCTCCTGGGATTCCGGTTTCCTCCCACATTCCAAAAACATGCTAGGTTAATTAGCGACTACAAATTGTCCATAGGTATGAATGTGAGTGTGAATGGTTGTTTGTCTATATGTGCCCTGTGATTGGCTGTGATTACCCTGCCTCTTGCTGGAAGACAGCTGGGATAGGCTCCAGCACCCCCCGCAACTATTGTGAGGATAAGCGGTAGAAAATGAATGAATTAATACTCAATAAATCCTGGTTTAGGCTTTGACACTCGTTTTCTGGGCTGGTTGATCTCAGTCATTAATCCCAGATGTTTGAATCCTACTTTGGTGCAACAGGCCCCTAAAAACATCCAAAAATCAAGTAGCTAAGCAGTTTTGTTTCCGGACTGTACACAAAACAAACCTCAGGTAAGTACTGCACAGTTCCAGGACTTCATCTTTTTACGTCCCTCAGCAGTCCCAATATCAAAAATCAACAAGTATCTTGGAACTACCCCCCCGCTACCAGGTCAAAGGTGACTTGTTTGAGCAACCTGGTGTTTCACACTGCGTACCAGACCTGAACCAAGATCCAAGATGACCCTTTCAGCTTCATGAAGTTAATACCTGTGCAAATACTCCATCCCGAGATAACACAAACTAGTGTGAGTCTTTAAGTCTTTAACCTGATAGGAACCCACTTTATGTTATTTATACACTCCGTTGTACGCTCACAGCAGTCATAAACTATAGTCACTTCCTATGTGACATCAAAACACAGCGCTAAAATACTTCTTATCAACAATGAAATGACACAGATACATCATTGAGTGAGATGCAAATGAGTGTCATGTACTTTTGTAATAATGGTGTACAAAACGGTTGTACAAGGCTCTTTAAAGTAACATGAGCCAGCACCTCAGGGCGCAGGGAACATCATAAAGCACACAATGAAAAGCAGATGTCTGCAAATACTAAGTTACATCACTCAAGGTTTTTAACACATAATTAAACACCGGGTTTTGTGTGCATGTCATTATTCTGACTCAAACTATCTTTGCCATAAAAAAAGACCTAACCTGAACAGATGAAGTATTTTCCATGCATACTTACGTTGCTAAGAGTCTTAGCAAAAAGATTGTAATGAAAATAAATAGTATTTAATTCTAATACTTAAATAATTACTATGTTTTCAAAGTCATAATAGTACAAGTGCTAAGTATGATACTGGAAGGGATAAGGCCAACTTATGCGATTATAAAGGAAACAACGCCCCCTGCTGTCAGCAACAGGAAGTGTTGCTGACAGCCACATTTTAGTGTTTAAGGTTTTAAAACAGGGGTCTCAAACTCAATTTACCTGGGGGCCACTGGAGCTAGAGTCTGGGTGAGACTGGGCCGCATCAGGTTTTCAAAAAAAAAACCAACAAAAAACGGAAAAATGAATAAACTTTGCTTTGGTTCCGATTTTCTACAAGAAAAGCTCTGATAAAACATTCCACTGTTCTCAAATATCTTATTTTTCTACACAAAATAAGATGAAAAATAAATAAACAAATCAAGAATAAAGAAAATCAATCAATCAGTAATAAGTAAATATAATAATAATAATAATAATAATAAAACGGCAAATAATAAAACCACATATAGTTGGTGGGTAGACAAATTATTTTTTTTCAGATTAAAATGAACAAAGCATTATTAGAGCCCTGTAGACATGACAAAACACGACTATAGTCACATTTATACTCTTTTTATTTACAACATATTGCGCAACTGCAGGGTCTTGAGACACATGCTAACTCGCAAACTAGAGAGCTAAAGCGACCTAAACGGTAGCCTCCAAGTTATTTCCTTTAAACTTAAAAAGCCAAAAACTTACCACTTCCACACGGATAGGGAGGGTAACTATTGACAGTTATTTAACCTTTAACATGAACATGAATCAAACGTAATAATTTTTTCTGGGTACATGATACCATACAGCGTCCATATTAAAACTTGCGCGGGCCGCGCTAACATTAAACTTTCATATCAAGGCGGGGGCCTCAGACTAGTGTCGCGTGTTTGAGACCCCTGTTTTAAGGGACGAATAAAGACATATCTTAATCTTAATCTTAATTTTGTATACCAAAAAAAAAAAATCTATTCATTTACCCACTGAAATAAAGATGAACACAGCTCAGATTTTTTCTTTTTCTCAACGCCACAAGAAACAATCAGACATAGTGGGTTGCCGGGATTTTAAATAATGTCGCAATCTGTTATTTCTCTGTAATAAACATCATGTATTATTGTTCCCTTTTCCAGCGCATTGATTGGCTGAAAGTTACGACATACAAACAAGAGTGACTCACTTCACTTAAAGGTGATGGCAATTATTTGTGATATTTCACCAAATGTCAAAGACAATAAATAACGCAGACAACAACACGACACAAAAAATCACTCACATTGAAAGAAAAACACTTGGGGGCACAGAAAGACACGACAATGCTGCTGACAGACGGATTAAGCAATGCGAGGTTTAAACTTTATCACGCCTTTATTGTCATCGGTGGAATATTTTTTTTTATTTTATTCTGATCTCCTAACACGGTGTCTTTATAACAACCACAAAAATATCACCATAAATGAAATGTATGCTGAAATAATAACATTTGTTTTTATACCGCTAATGCTCTTTAGGGTCATGGGTGTGATGGAACGTATCAAAGCTATCATTTGGCATGAGAAGCAGGGTCAGTTTTAGGGTATGTAAAAAAAAAACAGCATTAACGCTCACTTTTACACCTATGGACAATGTAGAGTTTTGCTAATTTGCATATTTTGAGATGTGGGTGGAGAAAACCCATACAAACATGCAAACTGGTCACCAGTGGTGTCATTAGGCCTATTTTAGGGGGCCATTGAATTTAATTTAATTTGATTTTTTTTTATTTTTTATTTTATTTTTTTAATTTTTATTTTATTTATTTATTTTTTATTTATTTTTTTAATTTATTTTTTATTTATTTTGTATTTTTGTATTTTTATTTTCTATTTTCTATTTTCTATTTTCTATTTTCTATTTTCTATTTTCTATTTTCTATTTTCTATTTTCTATTTTTCATTTTTCATTTTTCATTTTTTATTTTATTTTTTTATTTCTATTTTTTATTTTTTATTTTTTATTTTTTATTTTTTATTTTGTATTTTGTATTTTGTATTTTGTATTTTGTATTTTGTATTTTTTATTTTTTATTTTTTATTTTTTATTTTTTATTTTTTATTTTTTATTTTTTATTTTTTATTTTTTATTTTATGGATTATTTAATATATATATTTAATAGATAATATTTAATAGATTTGTTATTTTTTATTTAAAAAAATCTCTGACAAATTTTATATAAGGGCAAAAGCAGGCTCATAAGCAAGCCAATAAGTAGGCTAATACTAGGCTAGTATTAGCCTACTACTACTATTACTACTAGTAGTAGTCGGCTAATACTAGCCTACTACTAGTACTAGTGTTAGTAGTAATAATCAGAAGAAGAATGATGATGATAGTAATAATAATAGGCTAATTATTCATTCATTCATTTTCTACCGCTTATCCTCACGAGGGTCGCGGTGGTGTGCTGGAGCCTATCCCAGCTGTCTTCTACACCCCGGACTGGTGGCCAGCCAATCACAGGGCACATATAGACAAACAACCATTCACACTCACATTCATACCTATGGACAATTTGGAGTCGCTAATTAACCTAGCATGTTTTTGGAATACGTAGGGGAGGAAACCGGAGTACCCAGAGAAAACCCACGTATACAGGGGTCGAACTCGGGTTTCCTAGCTGTGTGGCCTGCGCGTCAACCACTCGTCCACCGTGCAGCCAAATAATAAACAAGCAGTTAAACGATTACCTCTGTGGTAGTGTCAATCAAAGTATTATTTTCTTTGCAAATGCAGGATTTTTTTTATCATGTGCAGATATTAATGAAATACAGTTAAATAAAATTTTTATCGTTTTTTTAGCGTTTATCCTTCACTTCCATCTCGTCTCCTCTCACCCTGAGCTCATCTCTTATTAGGGAGAAAAGTCTGGAATCATTTTGCGCGACACTGCTTTGATGTCTCTCTCTCTTGCTCTCTCTCGAACACGGATCTCACACACACACACACACACACACACACACACATACACAAAATGGTCTCTTTGGATCCCCAGGTACTTTGTAGAAGACCTCAAGGCAACACACACACACACATATGGACACACCAAAAAATGGCATGCGTACTTTACATATGTGCAACGCCATGTTACACGCAACATGTTTGCACCAAAGTTGCTACCTTGTTTTGGGGGGGGTACAAGAGCGAGGGGAGCCCATGGAGGAGGTCTGGGATGTGGCCAGGGTTTGGAGAAGAGGAATGTACCAGACTGCAAGTAAACACAGCATGGAAATGTTCACACTTACACACTCGTTGACACACACCACAGCGCCTGCAAGAACCCCCGAGTGCTAAATTTGGGAATTTCATCAACATTTCATCGGCAAGGTAAATTTGTCTGCATCTGCTTCTGCTCCGTGTGTATGCGGGCTGCACAGGCCTGCAAAAATTGGGAATCCAATCATGTGATCAGTGACTGTGTTTACCTTGGCGCGATGCTCTGCAATACTTTTCTCTTGGCAACTATTTTGGCTTCAGTCAAGTAGCGTGACACTGCGCACATGATGATGTGCACAAACCTCCCGATGATGAAAATGTGTGTTTGGTATTGGAAGTGTAATATTACAATAAAATAATAGCTATACATGTAGAGAAACGAAGAAAAAAGGAAGAATAAGAAGATAATTCATTGAGTTATAATGCCAAGGGCGGGTGCAGGTGGGCTACTTTGATGCATTTTGGTCATTACAGATGCTAAAAACAACAGTGTGAGTATATACAAGGTATATACAATATATGCTAACCTATCCAAAAAAAAAGTTAGCATATATTAAAGTGTCTAAACAAACTAGTGTAATATCTAATAACTTATTAATAATGAATGAATTACATTTTCAGGGTATGCTGACGGCCAATTAAAAAAAAAATTAGCCATGTTGTCAAAAAATGGCCCCCGAGCCACATTTTTGACACCCCTGCTCCATGATGACCTTAATTGACCCTGTTCTACAGTGTCCATTTTTGAAGTTCAGAAAATTGCATGTTGTTCGTTAGATTATAAAGATAAAAGAGGAAATTTAATTAAGCTTAGATATAAGAAAATATCGAAGATTATTAAAAATTTCAGAGAACATATTGTGGTGAAATTAAAGACCAATTTTGTCGCTAAAATTCAAAATTTTAAAAACTATTTTAGCTATATTTGCATATGTTTTTAACTAAACTCCAAAGCAGCTGTGGGCTTTTATTGTTGTCAGCTATCTCCGCTAACCCACCAGAAAAAAAAACAAAAACTTTATTACCACTTAGGTTAGCATGCTGACCTCACAGCTAGGAGACCCGAGTTCAATTCCACCCTCTGCCATCTTTGTGTGGAGTTTACATGTTCTCCCCGTGCATGCGTGGGTTTTCTCCGGGTACTATGGACACCACAAGATGTGAAGTTTTGATTTAGTTATATATATGTATAAGAGTTATCGTTTTTAAAATGATTAAAACACTGTACAGTTAATAAATATTAGGCGTCTGTGTGGAGTTTGCATGTTCTCCCCGTGCATGCGTGGGTTTTCTCCGGGTACTATGGACACCACAAGATGTGAACTTTAAACAGTAATTTGTACAAATAATTTAAATAATTTAGAATAAATAATTAATAAAAAATAAAAATTAAATTAAATTAAATTAAATTAAATTAAATTAAATTAAATTAAATTAAATTAAAAAATCATAGCTATATTTATCGCATAAATTAATAAATTTATAACTATAGTGACCAACTTGCTTTATCCTTTATCCTTCTGGTTAGGCATTACGTGTCTGTACACGAGACTGTACACGAGTCTCATGTCCTTATGTGTGGAGCAAGTGGAGTGTTTATTTATGCTAATTAGGAACAGACTGCAAACGCCTGCAATTTACTGCTAATAGTTTTAAACGGCCTAAACCAAAATATGACTGGTCAGGCATGAAAAACATTCAATCTAAACAAACACATAATGAAGTCTGCAGTAAGAATGCAGTTTTATTCTGGTGTTTCCATGCAGGTTTACATAGATCTGGTCTTCATGGGTGTGCTACACGGTTTGTGGGCTTTGACGTGTGCGTTTGCCGCCGCCTCGCCGACCACTCTGTCTAACACGGACTATGGCGGCATACCTCTATGGATTAACCGCATGCTTGGCGAGCCCAGCGTGATGAGTCTAGAGGGCCGCTTGGACCCGGTTTGGTACCGAGCCAACAACCCTCGGGCCTGCCCTCAGGAGTGTGACTGCCCCGTTCAGTGGCCAACGGCGCTGTATTGCGACCACAGAAGCCTGGCAGACGTGCCCGACTTCCTGCCAGCCACGGCTCAGTATCTGTTTCTGCAGGTAGGGAAGTTCTTTGGAAGTTCTTTGGAAGTTCTTTGGAAGTTCTTTAGAAGTTCTTCTGACTCCATGCAATTTCAAATCGTTCACAGAGAAACAACATCTCATCCCTGTCCTCTCCACATCTGGCAAACATCACCGGGCTACGCTGGCTCATCCTGGACCACAACATTATGAGAAGCGACCAGCTGGACAGGGGTTTCCTGCAAAATCAGACGCAACTGGACTACTTTTTTGCCAATCACAACCAACTGAGCTCAATGCCCAGAAATCTGCCGGCCGGCCTCAAGCAGCTCAGACTCGCCTACAACAAAATCAGCAACATCGGATCTCAACCGCTGAGGAACCTGCACAACCTGACGGTGCTACTTCTGCAGGGGAACAGACTGAAAACCATCCAAGAGGGAGAACTCGATGGTAGAAGACCATGCTAGACGCATCGCTCGGAATTCAGACCATTGGTTGAAAATTTTGAAAATGTGTGTTCACTTGTGTTGCAGGTCTCTTCAGTCTAAACCTGCTGGACCTCAGTGGGAACTCCTTCTCATCGGTTCCCAAATATTTACCGCCCTCGGTGCAGCAGCTCTATTTATCCAAAAACTCCTTCTCTGGGATCCATGAGGAGGATTTAAAGGGATTTGTTAACCTCAGGCACCTTCGTTTAAGTCATTGCGGCCTGCAGAGCCATGACATCCACTCCCAGGCCTTCAACCTCTCCAGCCTGGTGGAAGTGGACCTGTCCTACAATAAGCTTACTAGCATACCCACAGTGGCCACCACGCTGCAGCACCTCTACCTGGAAGCTAATGAGATACAAGGTGAGCTGTGTTTAAATAATAAATCTGTCAAATCGGTTTTTGGGGGGGTATGTAAACATTTTTGGTTTTATTTTGTTGCCATAGTCCATGGTACGCTGAAAGTCAACTCTGAACCTCCAGTGTTACTTGTTGGCCACCACTTAACGCATTTATAGGAACACATGAGTCAACACAAGACTCTTCAACATCCTTGAATTTAGCAGTTGATGTTTGCTAAATACAAGGATGAAGAGTCTTGAACCAGTCATGATGTGCTATATATATCACTATATTGACACTTACTATGGTACCCATTATGGCATTGGATGCTCATATCACCTCGTACTTCGGTACGTGACAAAAAATTAAAAATTAAAAAAATTAAAAAAAAAACAACAAATTATATTAGGAAAGCAGGAAGTGAACAAATGTAACAGTTACTGATTGTAAAAGTACCAGATGGAGGGGTAGGATTTAATAAGCTTTGCTTCTTCCTACTCCTTTTGGACATGTGGAACTGTGAACTGATTATGTGATGCATTCAATTGTAATCTGATGCATGTTCAAATGAAATTAAACCATTACCATTACCAAATATGATCTCAGGGAAGAAGTAAATTTGAAACACTTCTATGCTAGGACTACGTTATGCTAGCCATAGCATTTCAGTATGTGGAATCAAACTATGGAATGGATTGAGTAAGGAAATCAAACAATGCACAACGATGAGCCAATTCAAGTAACAATACAAGCAGTTGATGTTTGCTAAATACAAGGATGAAGAGTCTTGAACCAGTCATGATGTGCTATATATATCACTATATTGACACGCACTATGGTACCCATTATGGCATTGGATGCTCATATCACCGAGTACTTCGATACGTGACAAAAATGAAATGAAATGAAATGAAATGAAATGAAATGAAATGAAATGAAATGAAATGAAATGAAATGAAATTAAATTAAATTAAATTAAATTAAATTAAATTAAATTAAATTAAATTAAATTATTTTTTTGATTGAATTATTTTTTTTAATTAAATTATATTAAGAAAGCAGGAAGTGAACAAATGTAACAGTTACTGATATATATCACTATATTGACAGTTACTATGGTACACATCATGTCATTGTATGATCATATCATTTCGTACTTCAGTACAGGACAAAAAAAATTTAAATAAAAAAAAACAAACCTTAAACTATATTCGGAAAGCAGGAAGTGAACAAATTTAACAGTTACTGATTGTAAAAGTACCAGATGGAGGAGTAGGATTTAATAAGCTTTGCTTCTTCCTACTCCTTTTGGACATGTTCACTACTGTGAACTGATTTTGTGATGCATTCAATTGTAATCTGATGCATGTTCAAATGAAATAAAACCATTACCATTACCATTATTTACACCTTAAATTGCTTATTTACTGTCATTATGTCTACTATATTGGGTAATACCAGTGTAAAGGTGACTATAGGGGTGTTAGTTCATGCCTAGAGGGCTCTAGTAGTGTTAAAACAGATATTTTAACAAGTCATAAAACATGTTTTATACTATGTTCTTACTATGAAAATTTGAAAGAAGGAATCCTGCTTATCTCGATCGGGTCTGGAACCAATTAACCATTATAAACAATGGATTATTGTGCATACAAACTTTGGTTGTGAAGTGGTCTAATTGGGTCTACTGGTACTCGAGGGGGGGAGTTTGGGTGGAGGGCGGAGAAGTTAAAGGGGAGTGAATATTGTATCACGAAGGAAAAAGTAGGTTAGCAAAAGAAAAGGGAGATTTGTATGAAAACATCTGTGATGGTTTTCGCGAAAACAGTCCCAGATGACAAAGAGACACATGTTCGATTTTCCATTCTCCTCTTTCTTCTATCTCAACCTGCTGTCCGTCACTTTGACCTGAAAATACGAACTTGGGTCACTTGACAGTGCGAATTAGGAAGCAGTGTTAAAAACCGAGTGGTAAAAACCGAGACAGACAAAAGGCTGAGAGCCGTATTATGACTGAAATTGAAGTGAAAAAAAAAACTGTGGTTCTCCCTGCCTCCATTTTAACCACAGCACCTGCAAGAACTCTAATGTGGAACACAGACTACTGTGTGAGAGGAAATGTTGTCAGAGTTCCTCTAATGAACACACAGAACATGGCGGCGACCCAAAGCTTTTTCAACGCCGAAAGAATGCTGACTTGTCTTGCTCCTTTTCGTGACACCTTCATGGCATCTGTTTATTTTAAGAGTTCAACGTGACCAGTTTCTGCAGAGAAGTAGGACCTCTGAGCTACTCCAGATTGAAGACGCTACGTCTGGACGGCAACAAGATGTCTTACCGACAGCTCCCCTCTGATTGGGTTTTCTGTCTGAGAGTGATTGAAAGCATTTACTTCTGAACATGTATTGATAATCAATAAAAACATCATAATTCTGCAGTATTTTCCTTTTTCATGTTTCAACTGAGCCGGTCGTCTTTGGCGCCACGACAAAACATTTAAGAGTGGCAAAAGTCAGTAGCGCTCCGTGGGGAGACTGACTCACTGGGCTGGGAGCTGTTTTATTAACATAAAACACCACAGCAGCGCTGGGATGTGAACGTCATCTGCAACTGCTGAAAAACCACTCTGAAGACTTTTAAACACCTATTCTATGTCATGTGATCGGAAACATGCAGCATTACCTTCATGTGTCTATTCGATTAATAAGACAAGGCACCAACAGAGATTATGAAATATGGATGGCCGTGCGGCAAAAACAAAGAAAACATGAAGTCATTTGAGATAAAGGAAATGGATATAAATAGGAAAGTGGCAAAGACTCAATGGAAACTTACTTAACAGGGTTTTAGAAGCAAGACATGTAACCTTTATCCTGTTTCAATTCCCATTTGTGTAAACTATCCATGCACTGTTGGGTTGCTGAGAGGTCACAGGGTCTTCCCAAAGTGCACTGGCACTGATAGATGTGTAAAAAATAAAAAAAATAAAAAAAAAAAACCTTAAACTGGCTGCACGGCGGTCGAGTGGTTAGCGCGCAGACCTCACAGCTAGGAGATCAGGGTTCAATTCCACCCTCGGCCATCTCTGTGTGGAGTTTGCATGTTCTCCCCGTGCATGCGTGGGTTTCCTCCCACATTCCAAAAACATGCTAGGTTAATTGGCGACTCCAAATTGTCCATAGGTATGAATGTGAGTGTGAATGGTTGTTTGTCTATATGTGCCCTGTGATTGGCTGGCCACCAGTCCAGGGTGTACCCCGCCTCTTGCCCGAAGACAGCTGGGATAGGCTCCAGCACCCCCGCGACCCTCGTGAGGAAAAGCGGTAGAAAATTAATGAATGAAAAAACCTTAAACTATATTAGGAAAGCAGGAAGTGAACAAAAGCGTTTTAGAAGCAAGCCGTGTAACCTTTATCCTGTTTCAGCTCCCATTTGTGTAAACTAATCATGCACTGTTGGGTTGCTGAAAGGTCACAGGGTCTTCCCAAAGTGCACTCGCACTGATAGATGTGTAAAAAAAACAAACAAAAAAAAAACCTTAAACTATATTAGGAAAGCAGGAAGTGAACAAATGTAACAGTTACTCATAGATGTGTTATTATGTGCAGCATACCAAGACATACTGTATATCTTTATGGGATAGTGGAACTAGTGGCATCATGACAACTTTTGTGTTGCACGAATACAAACATTGTATCCACTGAAAAACTTATTGATCAAGATGCTAACAATAGTACACATAAAACTATTGACTCCTCAAAAAAACAAAACAAAATACGGCCGCACGGTGAAAAGTGGTTAGCGAGCAGGCCACACAGCTTTGAGACCCGAGTTCGATTCCACCGTTGGGCATCTCTATGTGTCATTTGCATGTTCTCCCCGTGCATGCGTGGGTTTTCTCCGGGTACTCCGGTTTCCTCCCACATTCCAAAAACATGCTAGGTTAATTAGCGACTCCAAATTGTCCATAGGTATGAATGTGAGTGTGAATGGTTGTTTGTCTATATGTGCCCTGTGATTGGCTGGCGACCACCTCTCGCCCAAAGACAGCTGGGATAGGCTCCAGCATCCCCCGCGACCCTCGTGAGGATAAGCGGTAGAAAATGAATGAATGAATGAATGAATGAAAATACGGCCACACGGTGCGCAAGTGGTTAGCGAGCAGGCCACACATCAAGTAGACATGGGTTTGACTCTCCACTGGGGCATTTCTTCAGAGTTTGCATGTTCTCCCCATGCGTCCAAATACCCCGGTTTCCTCCCACATTCCAAAAACATGCTAGGTTAATTAGTGACTCCAAATTGTCCATAAGTAAGAATGTGAGTGTGAATGGTTGTTTGTCTAAATGTGCTCTGTCATACTTTAAACCGTGCATAAGCAATGCAAGGTTGCATTCGAGGACATCATGTAATTTAATGTATTTTCAGTGTATTTTCCAGCATACTTAAACATCGCAATTTATTTCCACACACAGGCATTATAAAGCTGTTTTTTGTGACGATCGAAATGTCCCTGAATGCATCTTGCGTTCTTGTACTACTGTTGATGTGTTTAGATCAGAATGAAGTTAAAAAAAGGGCGTCAGACTCTGTGTGGAGACGCTCGCCATCATAACTGAGAGACTTACGTGTTAATTACACAAATTTAACTTTCATTCATTCATTCATTCATTCATTCATTCATTTTCTACCACTTTTTCCTGGAGCCTATACCAGCTGTCTTTGGGCGAGAGGGAGGGTACACCCTGGACTGGTCGCCAGCCAATCACAGGGCACATATAGACAAACAACCATTCACACTCACATTCATACCTATGGACAATTTGGAGTCGCTAATTAACCTAGCATGTTTTTGGAATGTGGGAGGAAACCGGAGTACCCGGAGAAAACCCACGCATGCACAGGGAGAACATGCAAACTCCACACAGAGAGGGCCAAGGGTGGAATTGAACCCTGGTCTCCTAGCTGTGAGGTCTGCGCGCTTACCACTCGACCGCCGTGCCGCCAAATTTAACTTAATTAATGAAATAAGGCGTTAACGCATTTATTTTGACAGCTGTACTTGAAACATAACTGAAGTTATCGTAGCAGATCTGGAGAAAAACAAAGCTTTTCTTTATTTTTCTCAAGCTGCAGCATCTCCCCTGAAGTTTCCTGGTGCCCGCCTCACACCGGCCAGTCTGGATTATTTTTTTAAGTCATCAACAAAAACAAAATGTCCATTTCTGATGAACTAATCATGTGCTGTCAAAAACAGGGCCATTGTTTTTGTGCCGGTGTCTCACACAGCATGACTAAAGCAACATCCATATTTTCCAGGTGACACCCTGTCCTGTAGACGCACTGACGATTACTTGTGATGAACCGAACAGGCTCAATTTGTCTGGACAAGGTCTTACCGCAGGAACAACTCTTGTATGATTAAATCAAACCACAAACGTCTCCTGATCGAATTATACCAGAAAGACACTGACTCATTGCAACAACAACACAAAAAGTGAAAGTGCTTCTTGTAAATTTTCTGCAGTGTGTTTGGTTGAGCTGAGCGTGCACATTAAAAGCACATTGCATTGATTTACTAAAACAAAAAAACAAACGAGGTATTACATGTTAATGAGACCACTTTAGAGGAGACAGTTTAGAAGGCGGTCCAGGTTTTAGTCACATGTCTATTCGTATTGTTTTTACCGTGTTCCCGTTAAATCGGTGTCACACCACAAACTCAAACTCCTGCTGCATCACTGAAATTAAACACAACACAGATGCAGGTTTCTGAGAACGGTTCCAGATGAACGGCTGGGAAATCCATCATTGAACTTTATTACTTTATTCATTACATATACAGTTTTCAGTGAGATTTGGCTATTGAATCCATCTTCTTAACCCATATCGAAGGTCATCATAATGGTTAGCAAAGTGATCGCTGATGTTTCATTCTCATTTGACTTTCTGCCATTTTTGTTTACACATTTTGCCTGCCTCTCTGGGGGCGGCTAACTAGCTGTTTTTTGTTCCACGGGCAAGCTACCGTACAAATAGCTATCACATTCATGGGATACATGCTAACTTGATTTTTTTGAAAGTGCACTTAACAAACTTGCTATCGTGTTATCGTTGTAATACTTATGGCTTAGTCGTGCGTCTGGGTTGTTCAACATAAATATGTATTGTGTCTAGTTTTAACGCTCATCTTTATGCCTTTAAAATTGGTCGGAAAAGAGCAAAAGTGTCTGGTTTCACAGAAAGTTTTTGCAAAAGAAATGCTGCACTTCAATAGCTTTGAAAAGCCAGCATTTCAGGAAATGCTGCTAATGTTCGAAAAGTACTAATTGTGCCTGTCCGGTTATATGTTAAAATCTCATCTTGTGGACCCAATCTCGTGGATCGTCTCATCTTGCGAGTTGGGTGTCGCATGATACCCCACCAATAATTACATAATAATAATCAGAAAAATACTAATACTAACACTGGCTACCAAAATGCACTAACATACAAATACAGTATAAGCC